>NW_010145092.1:0-613 GCF_000699245.1 Pterocles gutturalis
AATTATTAATATTTTATATTAAAAAAATAAAATATACCTTTATTCCCCAGAACTAGGCTACAATTTGACATGTGTGGTATTTTGTAATCTCATAATCTATAAGAACATAAAACACAGGGAAACTTCTGTTTTAATTATATGTAGACAGATTCACTTTTACCACAACTTTCAGAATACAAGCTTTGAAGTACTTCTTTATGTACATCCACTCAATGCACAGATGCACAGCCACCACTGATCTCACTAAAAAAAAAAAAAAATAATGTCCATTTCTTCCTTAAACTTAAATAGCATGTCTGTTTGAATACCATGCATGCGCATTATGGGAGAATATGAGAAGTTAATTTAAAATTTGATTCATTTCTTTCCTCGAGAGGAAAATTTCCTTTCCTTTCCACTTTGTACTTCACAGCCTGTGTTGCACAGGACATATTTCCAGTTATTCCAGCTATGGGCACCAGGGGGTAGCAGGATTGTCATTACATGCATTTTTCCACCAAACTATGCTCCTAGCATTGTGTTCTCAAATACAAATACTGGTAGTATACTGTTTAGAATCTAGATTACAAACGTTTATTTTTGGACGGAGTGAAGGGAAAAGGAGGGGAGAAGT
>NW_010145092.1:623-12444 GCF_000699245.1 Pterocles gutturalis
CCCTACAATTGGATCACTGAATTGACCCAATTTTAAAACAGTCCTTCCTCTGCAATGCACTCTGCTCACATCGTGCCTTTGGCAGATCTTTTTGTTGCTGCCCTTGATGCTGTGACAGGAACTAAGAGTGTGTTGCCATGGAGAAATTAATATATGGAACAACAGTTTATCAACTGTAGCTGCTTAGGAACTGATCAGCATACTATCACAACATCTGACAGGTTCATAACATACTCGCATATATTCACACACTGGGAAAAAACTGGCTTTTAATTCAGGTTACACCCAATGAGGCTCTGAGCTGCCAAGCCTTTCTCAGATCAGTCAACTTCAATCGTGGACCTCTTTCCACTGAGGTAATAGAGTACAGTCTTTCAGATTTCTTGGGATCATTTTCTTCTATTCTCATCTCTTTCCAAAACTTACAAGTTTCAAATTCAATATTCTAAAATAACTTTTTTTTTTTTAAACACTGGCTACAAATTAAGCAATAGTAATCACTTGTGTTGCTCTTACGTAATTCTGAAGCACTACATTTACAGTAACATAAACCGTACATGGGGAGGACTGTAGGCTGGCAGAAACAACAGCCTTACCTTAAAAATTTGGATAGGACATTAATGGCATCCATAGTATCCTTGTTCTCCTTGTACAGTACAAAGTGGCAGTAGCTTCCCCTAGATTTTGGCCAAGAGTGTTTTCTTGGATCTTTAAAAACAAAAGGTTAAAATTTTTAAAGTGTCATTTTTTTAAATTTAATTAATATCTTTGCCATTGCAGCTACATTTAAAACAAATATGCATAAGTCAATTTCTGCTTTTTTTGGGGAAAAAAAGAAAAAAGTGAATTACTGACAGCAAAAGCTGCAAAGCACATTGAAAAACACCTTCTCCCATTCCACTGGGTGGTAAACTTCTCTTTAATCAATTCTGTTACCTAGAAAATCTTGAATGAAATGGTGACAGTTCCTTTGACATTATCTAAAAATGTACCCTAGTCATTCAACTGCCCTATTGCCTGATTAAATTTCTCAAAAACATTATCTTTACACTGACTTTTAGCAATAAAAGCCACCCCATGTTTCATCTAGTGCCTTCTATAATTAATAGATGAGGACGATTAGAGCCCTGTTTGTGGGAAGACTACAATTACTATTTATAGTACTAACATATTCTTTATTTCTGTATGATTTTTTCTGTGTGTCATGCAAAAGCATGAGTTGTATCTCTACAAAAGCCTAAAAAAGTATACTCACAAAAAATTACTTTAAGGTGAATTTTTTTTTTTAAGTCCTACGGGAGAGAGAATTCTGGGATAACAGAGACATGAATAAATAATTCAAGCCTGTTAGATATATAAAATATATATAAAATAAATAATTCAATACTGTTTAGAGAAGGCCAGAGGGCAAGATAACTTCAGCTCCTGCAGACTAACAACCGATTTACAGTTCTGTACAATTATTCGGCATTTTCTGGAGAGGGAGGAAAACCATCAATGTATTTGTCAAGCTCTTGTTGCACATAAAAACCTCCAGAGATAAAACTTTCCTTTCACAATCACCCACTGTTGATGGCATTACTGGGAAGGGGGCTGATTCTACACAAGTTTAGCAACCAGTTTTGAGGTGCTTTGTTTATCAAGTCTTTGTTTTATAAGAACAAAAGTACGGATTTGTTTTGTTTTAAATAAGAAGTCCCTTATCTCCCGGTAGCCACCAAGCAGACATTCCTGGTTTTGTACAAAAAGGGCCTAAGTGTCTTTTGTAACAGCAAAAGCTAACTGAAAAAGCCAGTCCTGTTCCAGTACGTAAACACCAATGCAGGAAGGAAGTCCTTGGGAAATTTTGTTCTTTTTCTTCACGTTAGTTTAACAAAGCACAGATATCCCCCACAGACAGTGAATATGTTTGATTTTCAGGAAACTTTCTGGTAAAAGATAATTGTTCTTGCTTTTTTTCAGAAGCTGACATTTATATACACACTTCTGGAAAAAACATTTTGGATGCTACAGTATCAAATACTATACACGTCATTTTTAATCTTAAAAAATATTGCAACACTTGCCTCGTACCATCAGTTTCTAAGCAAACCCCGCCATGGAGTCTCCTAGGATCTAAACTGAGCAGTGTGGTGCAAAGCCTGTTGAGAGACCTCATGCTCCTGCTGGTCTCCCTTCTGAGCCACCACTGCTCTTAAGCACAGCCAGTGAAACACTGCATTCAGCTTGAAGAGCAGAGTCCTTCCTGAAGAACTCAGTAATTAGAAGGGAAGAGAAGACGACACAGCGCGATTCACAAGGAAAATCTTCTCCAGCTGGAATCATACTTTAACTAATCCATCTTGCACACGGTCATTTCAACACCCTTCAAAAAGTGAGCCCTCATCTGGGCTAGGCTAAAAGGACTATCTATACCAATGAGCTCCTTGTGCTTTGGGCATCACAGCCATGTGCCTATCCACCACACTGCTGGCCATTCTGAGTACGAGGAGGCTGCAGCTACAGTCCCAATATTTAACAGTAAAACTGTATTTCCAAGTCCTTTTTAAAAATCTTTTGCTGCAACTCGAGGGCTGGAAGTTTTTTTAATATCAGGATGTAGGATATGTACTATTAAAGTTGTATAAATACAGATGGTGGTGTCTGAAATACAAGGCTGAAGGGCAAAGGCTTGGCTTAATGAAATCAATGAAAAAATTACCATAGATGTCAAACAGTATTGTCAAAACTGATAATTCCCATCACTTATTACTGCCAGACTTTCTCTGCACTGAATGATTGCTGTCTATACTGCACTAGGAAAAAGAGGTGGCACAAGCCCAATTCTTGTCTGTTTCAGGGAATTTTAAGTATTACTTATGTGCAGGATTTTGTAAAGAATTAATTGTTACAAGGTTGGCCAGTCTTGTCGCTATTTAGGAGGTCGTAATGGTTGGCATTTCATTTTGTTTGCATGAAATGTCAACATCTCTTACCTGTTGCAGTTCTGACCTCTGTCCCAATGCATAGCATAAAGAGCACAAAAGAGTAGTGTTTAATTTTTAGACTGCCGAAGGGTTTTTAGAGGTGAGCATGCAGGTTTATGGTCATGGGATTGTTTATGCTTTAGGGAGCATCCAACAGTTAGGTGGTGGATGACAGCAATTTAGACAGTTATGCAATGGAATCGTGCAGAGGCAAACAGTGAACATATGGAAAGCTTCAACTGGAGATGCAACAAACTTCATTTGTGGACAACAATGAAACAGCAGTTTACTGACAATTTAGTAAGGCAGTATTTTAAGTATTTTGGGGTGTAAACTTACTATAGACAGAAAGCAGTTTCTAATTTTAAATTTTAGGAAAGTATGTTTGGTAACCTTTTACATTATCAACAAAAGTGATCAGGTATCTCAGCTAATATTCAAATATTCTACACTTCTGAAACGTTTCTTGCCTGGAGAAACCACTCCGGACTGAGACATGTTAGTGGCCATATAAACACGCAAGATAAATATAATCCTGACTAAAAAGAACTTGCACTCTTAAATCCTACATTCATAAGCATTTGCACACACTCACTGAAACTGCACACACCACCAACATGCACAGGTGTTTGTAGCATCAGAACTTAAGAATCCAAATTTAAAAGATGATGCTTCTCTGCATCACAAGATGGTGCTCCAGATAATGTTTTAATCCTAGAGACACATAACTAAATTCTTTTCGGCATACTTCAAATACTTAAATTCTTTTACACAGTATCTCTTAAATTGGACTGGTCCGCTTAGTAACAACCACTTGACTGTAACAATGGTTAAAGAATAGAAGCAGTAGAAGGAAAGGGTGGAGGTAAAATCATTACAAACCAACAGAGAACAAAACTGTCTGAGGATAATTTTGTGCCAGTAAGTATACATACTCCATGCATAAAGCATGCAAGCATACAAATTTTCTAAACATGGTTAAACAATATACATATTATACACATTGTAATTGTACCAATAAAAATACAACGTTCCCATATTTGCTTAGAACAAGCCTTGAAAAATAATAACTAAATTGAATGTGGAGATGGTTTTATTTCCAACTTTATCTTATCTCCTTATCCTTTCTCTATCTCCTTTACTTTTAAAACGAAAGGGCTAGGTTTACATACTGTCATCTGTAGTAGGTTGAAATGACACAATACTGCAATCAGTTTAAACCAAACCAAACCAAACCTTAAAACTTTTTGTTAAATGTGCAACATTCTGCCTGTAGACAATCCTCTCAATTTACAGTAGCAACAAATTTGTAATAACATTAAAAGATGTAGAACACATAATTTATCCCCAGTAACCAAAACAGTATTTGGCAAGATTAAGGTGGATAACACTTAATTTTAAAAATCCTTCATTACTTTGATTATTCCAGAATATTAATTATAAATCACAGTTACTAAAGACAATTTGCTGCAAATATAATTAGCCTTGGAAACAGAAGTAGCTTTAGAGATAATGGTAAATACATCATGTTTGTGTCAAACTATAACTGTGAAAAAACAAATACCTGCTTGTCTCTATTCAAGTAATTGAAAATTTAGTCATGGATTTTCAAGACAGTCAAGTTTACACTGACTGGCAGTGTCACGTACACATTTCAGCTACAACCTCTTCCACGATGCACACTTACACATCCTGGTAAGTTAATGGAAGCTAAGTTCAAACAACACTGAAAAAAAAAGCCCCTATTTTGCCTATTTCTACTGAAATAGCAAAAGATCCTCTCGCTTCTAACATGATTGTATTCGATGAATGATTTGGAAAGAAGAACAAGTAAAAATTTAAATTTGAGACACTCCTTGTGCTCCTAGTCATTTTAGATGCACAGCATCAGTTGCAAAGAGGAAAAAGCAAAGCCTGACTCCATCAGGAGGTATGCTCCACCTGAAGTACTTACTAATGATTTTTATCTTTGGGATAATTTTAGCATTTACTTTACCCAACTGTTGTGATACTTAAACTCACTTGCCAGTGCTTTCTTCCCAGCAGCATGATAAGCAATAATGTATTTTTTTCCATCTCGATCTTCTGTTTTAGTCTCCAGTCCAGGAAACAAGGACTTCACAGCCTGATGGATAACTGTTCTTTTTTCTTTGGTGTCTTCAATTACCTGTGTTAATACACACGCATGCAGAAATCAAATAAAGTACCACAAAAGGTGAGAGATTCTCTCAGAGTTAAATTTTGCATGCTTAAAGAAAACCCACCAAATCACGCTAAAGTACTGAATAGGTATACTTTTAAAATTCTGGCCTACTTATTAAAATTAGTTTGAAAAATAATAAATAACTCCACTACAAACCCCAGTTTCAACATTCACAAAAGAAAATTCTCAAGATTTATTGTCCTCTTCTGTGCTTAATAAAATTCCCTCTTCTAATGAAAACTCTGGCAAAACAAAGTTTTCCCGATATGCACTAAAGGAAAAAAAACCTGCTAGATAAGAGTATTTAAAGTGTGAATTTCATCCTACTCATCTGTGTCCCAAATTTAGGTCAACAGTTATTCTGCAAGTATATGGACTATTTGGAAGTTTAAAAACAAGTTTTAATTTCATTTTGTACCTTATTTTTATTGTTACAGAAGAGCATGTTTATCTTCTTTTCTATTATATCACTAAACACCGACCTTGCAAATAGTCTGTCATCAGGATGGATGTTTTATTTAATCCTTCTTACATAATTATTCTATAAAATCACTACTAGATAGAAAACCAAAACACTGCAAGAAAATGTTACCACCACAGAAATTCAGACATGTATTTGGGTTCAGGTGCACAGTTCCACCGAAATCAAAATGGCAGCTCATGTGCCTGAATTTGAGTACATCTGTAAGGCTTTACAGAGTTAAACCCTAAACTGGAAGCATTTCAGTTATTACCAGTTGCATCATGTTCAAAGTGCTCTTATAATTTACATGCAGTAAAAGCACGTACCTTCCGCTCACTCACTCACTCTCTCATCCTCCCCCCACCCCAAACTTTGTATCATTTATTAGTTTTACCTCTATGGCAACACTAGCTTCCTTGTTCTTAAGAAGCTGGAGCTCCTCTAAACGCTGCTTGTCTTCATCTGACAAAACTGTAAATGTTTCTTCTGATGGGTCCTAATGCATATTTTGGGAGGGAAAATACAAACATTCAGTAACCCTCACAGAACAACTTTCAGCCTTTTAATGTTTTTGCTTTAAGGACCACAGCCATTACTGAATCTTTACCTCGAAATTTACCTCATCATCCACTGGAACAGAAAAGTCATCTAAATGGCTCACGTGTCCATCTTTGCCTATTTCATGGACAACAAAGTCTGAGTATCTGATAGGAAGAAACACATTAAATTTGTAATTAAAAAAAAAAAAGCCACACCGCATTACGTCCTTTCCCAAGAAGCTGTCTGTTAGCAGAATTCACTCAAGAATTCTGAATTCACATAATTTAATTCATGTAAAAGAAACTTCAACCTTGAGAAAGCTGTACCTATTCCTGCCCCTCAGAAGGCTACCAGAAGAACACAGAAGAAAGTCTGGCATATCTAAACACAGCAGACATCTTTGCAGATACCCAAACACCTGCTGTAGTTGTTCTGAGTCATTTTCTCACAAGCTTGCAGAGATCCGTAACGCATATCCTCAATCCCAGTCGTTACTGACAATTAAGACTCTACTGCATTGCTATAAAGTGAACACAAACACATTAACTCTGTCACTTCAGATAACCTACAGAATAAAGTACACGTTAGCCACTCTAAGGAAAGCAGGACAAATTCAGCTCTGTTACATATATTCAATTATAGCAAACATCTTTCAAATGAACTGCAAACTCTGCATACTCTACGACAGCAACAAAGAATTTGACGGTGACATTTTCTATCAAGTCACTATGTCCAATAATAAACACATTCTGACTTGAACAAAGCACAGACAGTCTGTTGCAATTGCTGAATAATTTTTAAGTAGCACTTGCTTGTAAAGGAAGAATAAGAAAAAAACCAACATTCTTAGTCTATGAACATTGAAAGATGAATAAAACTTCATACTGTATCTCCCCCAAGCCCTTGTTTGACATACGGTAGAGTTCCTTCCTGAGAAGTGTCATGTGTCCTCCCTCTAATTATCTGTAGCTGTCTAGACATGCTAGCGACTGGTACCATAAAAATGCCAGGACTAAATGAATGATAGGTGTTGTAAACTAGGATCAAAGAAAAACCATGAGCCCAAGAACGTTTCTACCACCTGGCTACCTTTGGCCACCTCGGTTCAAAACTGGCAGAATTCCCAGAAGGAGGTTCAGCTCAGACTGTGTTCCCAATGAAGCATTACGCTAGCTGCTTAATGCTGCATACAAAGATTAAATATATACATAATATGTACATATCACTTTATTATGTAAAATGATCTACATATGAAGCCAGTATTTAAAAACAGGGATATCTTGGTATATACACAAAGCATCTTTAACTGCTTTGCTAAGTCAGGGCAACAATGATTCTCACTGCAGTGAATTTTTGTATTTGCATTGTTTTATTCACAGATGTTATTTAATTTAAAAAAACCTGTAAGCTTCATTTTAAAAAAAGCTACTAAAACCCAAACTTCTTATTAAGTATATAATTAAAAATTCCACACCCTGAGTTATAAAATTCCCTTTTATGCTTTGTAAATGACATTACAATGGACCATCTGACAATATATGTGTTTAAAGATATTAGCACAAAAAAGTCAGGGAAAAGCAAAGAACCACCAAAGAGGGATGGTTTCAATACCGTTCTCCAGTGCATCCTGCATCAGCACTGAAGGGTAGTACAAAAGGTGGGTGTACTGCATAAGGTTTTATGCTGGATGCTGCTGCCAGAGCGCAAGACAAATGACAAAGGTTAGCGTAATCATGTTATGTCTATCTATACACAGCTTCTTTCTTCAGAGCTTCATTTGACGAGAGAAAAAAAACCAAAGGAAAAAACAATCTAGAGAAATTCCAGATTAAACCTTTCGTTCAGTCTCAGTCCTAGGAAAGCAAAGTGATGAACCTCGCAAGTGGCTGCACATAATCCAGTTGCATCCTGAGAGTCAGAAAAGGAAAACAAAGAAAACCAGCTGCTTAACTCAAGGAATTAACATACATAACAAGACAAAGACTTACCTCTCTTTTAAGATTCCAGAAAACCCTTTATGAGAGCTAACAAATTTAGTTATGCCAACATCACTTTCTGTCAGTCCATGCTTCATCATGTCTGCAAAGCTCTCTGGATCTCCATCTTCATCACTGTCCTCTAGTTCATCATCTTCCTGCTCCTCACTCTCCTCATTGGGGATTATTTCATTTTTTGTGCCCTCAAGCAGAGATTTGTCAGGATGTTCTGTTACAGTCTCAACACTCTGCCCAGAGTTGTTCCCTGTTTTAGACTTCTCCGAGATCTTCTGTCTTTTAATCTCATCTGCATTAGCCACATCATCCTCAGAATGAGGACGTTTCAAGGATACACTATTCATTTCTACAGTTTCCATGTTTAAGGCACAGTGTAGGAGGAGAAAGCCCTGAGGAGCAAGGAGAATGGCTTATTTCCTGTCTGCTTAAGAGCAGTATCAGCACATAGTCTCTTCACTCCGAGGACTCTGCACCCTGCAACAGTTCAGGAAAACCACATAACTTTCAGCATTTTTAAGTTAAACATCATGTAAAGATTTTGTACAGCTAGAAACAAGATGCATTGAGGAAGAGAGAGAGAGATGTTAGGGGGACTGAATACCCCCCCAAGGTAGCATGCACGTTAGGCTACAGAAGAGCAGGATTCAATACTACACCCACCATTCACCACCACTGTCACTCTCACCAGCTCTTACCACAGCTGCATCCAGCCCTGCACGCACAGACTCGGCCATCAATAGCAATTTGTTCCCAAGTCTTCTGTTAATCACATGACTACTCTTGATTCTTCCTCCTTCTACCAAGATTCCATCTTGCAAGGACTGAGAGAGGATGGCTCGAACCCCCAAACCTGAAATCTCATCCCTTCTGTGTTTGTCTTTTTAACACACACAATCCCACACGGAACTCAAGGTCAGACCAAAAGATAATAGGAATGAGATAACAAAACTGTTCAATGAGTGGGACAAACAAAACAAGACAGTGAAATTATCTCTGAGAAGAACATGACTACTTACGCTGGTGGAGCACAGCTCTGGCTCTTCCCTGGCAACCTGAGCTGCCACCTCTGTGTCAGCAGAACTAGTACCTTCAGATCTGAAAAACAGAGAGAAACTAACTCTTTAAGAAAGTTTTAGGCAAAAAAAAATGGCTATGAAAATATACATTAATGTGATCATTACAGAAACCAGCCACCTCTGAACCCAGGTATCAGCAGTTGCATAGGAGCAGACACAACTACTCAGATGGACAAGCAAATAACAAATACAGTTGTGAAAGTGTTACCAGCCTAGCCACATAACACAACATTGCCATTTAGCAAGCTGCGGCAGAGAAGTTTGGTTTTATTTCTCTGTTTATGAATGGAGACTGGAGTTCCTATAATTAGGCAAGGACAGGACCTTTCTCCCAGCATCACCCAGCCGGCCACACTGGTGTGTTGGGGATAAGCTGCACATTTTGCTAGCAGGGCTGCAAGGGAGGAAGCCATCAACTGCCCTGTGCTGGTCACGGCCAGCTCCAAATGGCTCCATAACGGACCAAACCCAGTGCCTAACAAAAGTCCAACTCCTCAGAGGAGCACACGGTGCCTTGCTCCAGCTTATTTAAGAAAGGGAGGAGCTGGCAGTGGCAGAAAGCCCAGCGGGAAGCACAGGAAGCAGCATGTGACAGTGCGCTAAATAGACACGGGGGAGGCACATGGAAGGGGACATTGTTGAGGACGTGGCTGGAGGTGCCCTCTTGGAAGGAGGCTCAGCACACCAGAGCAGGGACACCCCTGAGGGGACTGCAGCCTGTGGAGGTGCCCAGGGCAGGGACACTCTTGAGGGGCCAGTGGCCTGTGGAGGGGCCTACATGGGAGCAGAAGAAATGAGAAAGGTGGCGCAGCAAAAACAAACTTCAGTGCACCAACCCCAACCTCCTGCACCACTGCTGCCTCACAGAAGGGATGGAGTGTAAGCTGTGGGGACAGCCAGGGGTGGGGACGTGTCTGGAGTGAAGCTGAGCCTGGGGAAGGGGGAAGAAACAAGTTTTTCCCAAGTGTTTGTATAACTGGTTGTCTTCTTTGTATCCCACTAGCCAAATCAGTAATTAAAAGTTTATATTAACTGTCAATAAATTAAACTCCCTGAGTCAAGACAGTTTTACCCACAACAGCAGGCAAGTTTCTGAATTCATAGAATTCAACTGTTACTAAGAAATTAATCTAGGCACAAAGCAGTATTTCAGAGCTACACACATCATCCTGTATTATTTCTGCAGCCACTAGATAGAATATTCTATTTAATTTTAAAGGGTAGGTATTTAAAGGAAGACTCATTTACTAACTCGATAATCACCACATGCTGGGTTGCTAACTGTTACCAGTTAGCTGCTAGCCCGGGCTGATTTCTTTGCCCAGATTTTCCGCTGTAGACGTCACAAACTTAGGGTAAAGAGGCATAAACAACTGTTTTAGAAACACCTGCAATGCTTTACTTAAATGAAGAACTGCAAATGGACACTAGAAAAATGAATGGACAAAAGGGAAATAAGGAGAGACTTATAAAAAAGTGTATGTGATGCCTGAAGAGAGGAAAGACAAAACACATGGAGAAGAAAGCAGAACAATTAGCAAATCAATGTACCTTCAAGCAGAAAGCACTGATTTCACAGAATCACAGAATGTTAGAGATTGGAAGGGACCTAGAAAGATCATCTAGTCCAATCCCCCTGCCGGAGCAGGAACACCTCTGTCCTCAAATAAAAATGAAAGGACATAAAATCCTCCTTTAAAAATAATTTTTAAAAAAATCATAGCCAAGAGAAGCAATTTACCAGCATTTCCAGATTCTCCTCCTATGTTCCCAAATTTATGGAGCCTGGGTTATAAAGCACTGACGTGGAAAAGGCTTCTAGGTGGCTTGTGAATGTCTTTGCACGGCGAACAAAACACCACTCAGCACAGTGAAATCCTCCAAGTCACCTGCCAAAGGAGGTAACAAGACAAATCTTGTGTTTCTAAAATAAAATTGTAATACCTAGTTATTGAACGATACAAATTGTTGCAAGAATTCAACATTGGCCACAAATACTCCAAAGCTGTCAGATATGGCCTGTTCTCACAGCAGGGAATGACTCACACACAACAAAGTACTGTCCTGTTCCAAATGGTGGCTGTCATTGGGAAAGTTTCTGCAGGATAATTACTTGAAGGAGCAAGCTGAAGCGTGCGGGGCACACACTGTTTCACTTTATGCAGATTGCTAGTGAGCGGCACCTATTATTTTTTGACAGCTGCTCAACCGTCTCCGTCCTTTTCCTAGCGAACAGGTGTTTTCATAAAAGCCAGAATCTGCATGAACAGTAACTCTGCAAAAATTTCACCAGGGTAGCAGAGACTGAACTGACTACTAGAAATAAAGGGCTTGATTCTCCCCAGCAAGAAATGCTGAGCAATTACTTCTGGTGTGGCACTAGTCAGGCT
Organism: Pterocles gutturalis; assembly: GCF_000699245.1. Classification (NCBI taxonomy): domain Eukaryota; kingdom Metazoa; phylum Chordata; class Aves; order Pterocliformes; family Pteroclidae; genus Pterocles; species Pterocles gutturalis. Next base: position 12,256 of record NW_010145092.1, read on the forward strand.
GGTGGGGGCTGTGGGGTACTTCCCACCGAAAAGAGTAAATTAAAAAGTAGGTGCACGCCAGCCGTGGGTACGAAGCACGAGATGAGGCAGATCGGATTAAAAGGCGGCCGGTGAGGGCAGGATGAGAGATCAGCGCCCGAGAGCAGCCCAGCCGGGGAAGCCGCCTGGGTGCAGGAAGCGTCTCCAGCC
>NW_010145093.1:0-2980 GCF_000699245.1 Pterocles gutturalis
AATCTATATAATAATAAATAAAAACAATAATTTAACCAGATCACACTCTAGTTTTCCTCAAAACTACCATCAAATTGGCTGGCTTCTGTCATTTTACATTACCAAAAAAATCTTGCACACTTTTCTTATTGGAAAACAAATATCAAACTCTCAATGATAAATACAAAAACCGAGTACTATTTAATGACATCCAAAGAAGCATTAGCACCTAAAGCCTTTAGTATGCATCTTGAAAGAAAATTTTTATCTCAGCTTTTTATAAAATGATATGCAATGTTGCAATTATCACCTGAAACACACAATACACAATTGCACACTTTAACGTACCAAACAGTGTTTGAAAATCCCAAAGGCAAGGATTCTGCCAAGATACTACACTGGTATGAGCACATGCATTTTTTGTTCAAGTGTGTGGAAATCACCACTGTTCTACAAATCTTAAAAAAAATATGTTTTCATTTTCTCAGAAAACATCAGTACAAAATCAACAATTCTTTTAAATATACTATCAAAATATTCCAGTCAATAACAAAAATAAACCTCAAGACTTAAATTATTTCTGAATCAATACCTGAAAGTTATATATACTCCTGAAAAACAGCCAGTCATTTTCAAAATAATTCTTCTCATCCTAAAAATCTTTTCACTTGCAGCTTTTATGAAACAGCCCTGTACTTACCGTTTGCACCAAATTAAATCGCTGATTTACAATCTGCTCAGTGTATTTCCTATATGCTGCATCTTTCGGAATGGCTTGCAGGACACCAAGGATTTTTGTGTACAATATTCGCAGGCGCTGAAGTGATCACAAGACATGGTTAAAATACACAAAATTATTCAACTTGTTGTCTTACTTAACCTACTAGCTAACTATCTATACACAAAATATAGATGGTTATGGTATTCAATGCAGAAATGCAGGATTAACAAAACTAAGTCTGAACCACAGAACTCCGTCTTGGGTAAGACTGGGATTTACAGGACTGAGAAGTTACCACTGTCAGATTCCTTGAAGAAAAAAAGGGAAAAAAATAAAGTTGCATCAAATGTGTAAACAATAAAAGTTGTGTTTCTAATAGTAACCAGGGAGACCTCATTGCGGCCTTCCAGTACTTGAAGGGAGCCTATAAACAGGAGGGGGAGCAACTATTTACAGGGGTTGATAGTGACAGGATGAGGGGGAATGGTTTTAAACTAAGAGAGGGGAGATTTAGGTTGGATATTAGGTAGAAAGTTTTCACTCAGAGGGTGGTGAGGCACTGGAACAGGCTGCCCAGAGAAGTTGTGGATGCCCCATCCCTGGAGGCATTCAAGACCAGGCTGGATGGGGCCCTGGGCAGGCGGCTCTAGTGGTTGGCAACCCTGCCCACAGCAGGGGGGTTGAAACTAGATGATCTTTGAGGTCCTTTTCAACCCAGGCCATTATATGGTTCTATGATATGATTCTATGATTTTAAAGAATGAGGCAAATTTATGTCTAAACCATCAGTTTATGAAGAATTACCTGGGAAAGATATAAAGAAGCACATAAACTACCACAGCTAACTAGACTGATTTTTTTTGGCACGTCTCCTTGTGCTGATGCAAAGTTCTGAGCAACAGAGAGATTGAAATTAAACTAAAACCTGAAACTTTTATTGCTAGATTTAAATTCAGTGAAAAAGGACAAGTTGAAGAAATTGCAGCGTTTGGGCCCTATGTTGGCCGGGTAACTGTATTTAACTGAAGACAAATGGATGTCCTATAGGAACAATAAGAAATGGAAGCAGAATACTGTAAAGAAATACAAAGAAGAAAAAACAGGCAACAGAAGAGGGACTGTCACTGAATCTATACTTCAACTTGTTGATTTCTTTACTCTTGGCTTTAAGTCACTGAAAAAAAAATTACTAATTTAACCCAGAACGTGTCTGACAAGACTGTAGACTTAGCTAGAATAATTTGTACAGAACAATAACAACTTTTTCAACATTTCTTTTACAGACTATTCCTAACTCTTGGTGGCAAAAGCATTTTTGAAATAGAATCATTGAATAATGGGAAATTTCAAAGCACGGAGAAATTACAGAATTAATGATGTCCTTTCAAAGTTCATGCCTCCTGAACAAGCAAGATGTGGCAAACATACTTTCGTTACTAAGCCTAAAGAAGTAAAAAGAAAGTACCCAATTGCTACAAGAACCACCTAACAAGGTTCCCAAGAACCAGTGAAGTATTCCAATCTCAGTGCTTGCCATCACAGGGCCTTGATGTGGCTTTGCACCACAGGTTAGCCTCCATCATGTAAGACTAGCCTATTCCCTTATTTCAGTACTTGCTGGAAACACAACATAGCAAGGCAGCAAAAATCCATATGCTTGTGAAACAGAAATTACATTTATGAAGAACTGCATTTGAAGAGTTCTTTGCTTTTGCACTGGAGATGAGAGGGGTGAATCAAAAAATAGTTCATAAAAGTACTTACACAACGGAAGTTTTTGAAAACAATACATGCAACAAGAAGTACACATGCAAAATAACTCCTAATGATATGAGTTAAACCTTTAAGAATTAATTTTCTTCCTTTATCACTCTGGAACGTTTTTACACTTTCATGGAGTTGGCACTGCTTTAGGGTACACAGCATACCTGCATATGCAGATCCATAACAAAAAACTTTGATCTCACTGACAACTTCAGTTAAATACGGAACAAGACGTGTAACATACCTCATGAGGGTTTTCAGCTACAGCCAATCCTACAAGTCCAGTGGTCTGCACAGAGAGCACAAACATATTTAATACACCTAAGCATCTATTTCCATGCTATCCGATTATTTTGTTTCGCTTCCACATACATCTGCCAGGGACCATTCCGTGATACAAGCGTCTGCCTCCCACCGCACACACGCGATCCCACTGATTTGCAGTGTTTTGACCAGCGCACACGAAGGGGAGAGGGCGAACAGAGGGCGCAGCTCACGGTACAAAGCGGCTGCAGG
>NW_010145094.1:0-23677 GCF_000699245.1 Pterocles gutturalis
GCTTAGTCCTGAGCCACGGCGGCCCCCTCCCCTCCCTCCAGGCCTCTCTGCCTGAAAGGCTGTCAATCAGGCTGAATTGTCTGGTGGTTCTGTGATGTGGAAAGACTCCCACCAAGGAGTCAAGGGCCAGGCTGAGACCTTTAAACTCGATCCCATTTGCGTCTTAAATCAAACAGGAATCCAGGTCCTGGAATGGAGGGAGGAGGTTTAAGGGGATGCAGAGGTTCAAAAGCCTTCGCTGCTCCCCCCGAGTTTTCCTGGAGCCCCTGCCCCACCTGCACTGTGTGGCGAGGGGGTTGTGCCCGCAGCCCTGGAGTTTAGGGCTTGTATTCCTCTGTAGTGCTTTGCTCTGGGGCTGCCCTGAGAGGCTGGGGGCTGGCAAGCAATGCTTGCTTTGGTGCTGGCCGTTTGAACAAACCCTGCTGCCTGGGCACATGGCAAGGATGGTGCTCTGCACTGAGCCACATGGAGTGTGGAGGGATGCGTTGGGAAATGGAGGCTCTGCCCTGGGGAAGGGGAGGTTTCTGGGGTCTGCTGCTGGGAGCACATGGGGCTGGGGAGGTGGGCAGAGCTGTGCTCCCAATGTTTCTGGCCTCACCCGTTTGTGGCAGCTGCTGGTACATTGGGAGGATGTGCGTGCAGAGGACAGATCTATGTCTGATGTGTCCTGCAGACAGCTGCAAGGTTAAAAACAGTGTTTTAGCTTCCTCCCAAGACAGTACAAGCAAGCTTGACCTTTTTGGACTGTTATCCCCACAAAAGGGAGAGTGCCTGGGTCACTGTCTATGTGCCTGTGTGTCAGTGGCTTGAATCACACAGTCCATGGTGCTGCAGGGCACTGGTGCCCTCAGAGGGGGGCAAAACCACAAGGCAGCATGTGAGGTGTCCTGAATTCCCCATCTGCTGACAGAATAGAGCCTCAGGGTAGGTGAAGGGGCTTAAACACCCTGTCTTGTCTCTGCTGGGTGCAGAGATGGGCTCAGTCTCCTTTCTGCAGAGGGAAGATCATCTTAAATGGCAGGTTGATATTTCTATTTTACCTCTAGAAGAGGGTTTGACAGCAGCAGAGCTAGTGCTGCCTGGCTTCCCCAGGGATTGAGCCCCATCCCAGCTCTCAGGGACAGCTGGGATCCCTTGACCTGGTGCTGCTCCCAGGAGGGAGAGCAGGGCTGAGTGGGGAACTGGGTTTTGCGGTTCAAACCATCACTTTCTCTGCCTGCCTGTGAGTTTGCTTTCTTTTTTTTTTCCAACTTCTTTCCAAAGTCCACACTGGTGAGAGATTTCGTTTTGGGGAAAGTTGCAAATCTTTCTTCTCCTGACTGAGCTGTGTTTTCAGGAGAAGCCTGGAGCTGCCTAAAGACATGTACAAGCTCAGAAATGCAGTGGCTGTGTTTGTTTTTACGTTCTGGGCAAAGCCAGGGCTTCTGCCAGTGCTAAGTAAACACAGAGCTGCCCTAATGAGTGACTGCGGTAGCCAGAACCATGCTTGCTGCCTGTGTGAAGCCAGATGGATTTGTCTGGGGACTTGAACAGCAGTCTTCTTGCAACTAGCAAAGTCGGAGCCACTGGCATTTGGATTACCAGCTCTCCTGTGCTTTTAACAGAGTGCCAATGTTTGACAAAACCATTAAGTTAAATTAAGCCCTATGCATTTCAAATGGATTCGGAGTCTTCTGGCAGAGCTGTCTCTTCTCTCTTTCCTCTTTCTCTTCCCCCTCCCCGTTTAATTCCCTGTTGATGTGTAGCTGGTTTTACTGCTGACGTTTAAAAGCAACATGCTGGGACTCAAGGAGAGGCCTAGCATGGGGGATGGCACTGCTGTGAGCCCAGGCATGCCTGGTCCTGCTGTGCTGGGCAGGGAGGATGCTTGGAAGGTGTTTGCTCAGGGCAAGCCCTGTATGTCCTGCAGAGCCTGGGCACGGGTTGGCTGGGGATGATGCGGTCCCGGCAGAGCCCATGGCTGCTCTGCTCTTGCCTGTTGCTGGTGTTATTTATGGCACAGGCTGCTGCTTTGCTGGGCTATTTCCAGAGAGTGAAGAAGGGTGCTCTCCACTCCAAGGGGCTCATAGTGCAAGGCCAGGGGACAGCACAAAGCATCAGTGGGAGCAGGAGCACCAGGGTCTAAGTCACCTTGACTTGGGCGAGAGTGAAGGGCTTTAAAGAGGCACAGGGCAATGACCTTGTAAATGGATGCATGACCCAACTTCTCCCCTGTGGTGTCAGCTGCTTTGTGTCCCTGATACGGCTCTTCATGCAGTGGGGAGTTGCTTTGGCTGGGGGGTGGTTGATGGGGTCTCATTTACACGGCTGCATCAACTGTGCGAGCTCTGCTAGTCCCCAGTGTGAGAAATGCTGACAGCTTCCCCCTGCCCACCTAATGTAGCTTCTCCTGGGACAGGAGAACCCCTGTGGGACCTCACTGTGGATGCTGGTGGAGATGTTGCTGCCTGGGAGCATATTTAGGGGGTGGGCTGTGGAGTTGACGAAGGTGACCAGAAACCATGAGAAGGTGGGTGTAGGTCACCATCCCACCTCTGCCACTAGGATATGGAGCGAGGCATGGATGGCCTCTGCTTGGGGACCAAAAACAGCTGCATCACTGTAGATGTGCTGGAGTGTGAGTGGGGTCAGGGAAGAGGGAGAGTGGTGGCATGGGGTGGGCTTAAACACCAGCAATAGAAAAGCACTGTATATTACAGCATAGGAGTGAGGGTTTTCCAAGTATTAAATACACTGGGGGGGACTTGATTGAACTCATGGGCTAGGGAGACGATGTAGCAGTTGGATGGTGACCAAAGCTGGAAATGGCTTGCTGGTGTCTGAGGCTTGCAGCACTCATGTCTGCTGCCCTCTAGTCCCGGTCCATGGAAGCATGTTGTGCCAAGTACTGTCCTGGCAGACAACATCCCATGTAGCGGCTCCTGTTGCTGTGCCTGCAAGCTTCAAGATATTGACTACAGATCATATGGTGACTGCAAGCTTTGGAGAGAGCTGGGGTGCACTGCTGGAGCAGCCTTCTTGCTGAACAAGTCACTGCTCCTTGCACTGAAATGCCCTCAAGCACCTCTGCTCTTGTGCACGTCTTGCCCCTTGGTCTTTGCTGCCTCGGCCCCGTGTTTATCAAGTTGCTCTGAGGTGCACCCTCTTGACTCACGCAGCTCCCCTTTTTGCTCTCCCTGTCTCAGCTTGCATGGAGAGGAGCCATCAGCTGCTGGAGGAGAGACTTCAGCAGCTTGGTGGGTCCTGGGTGTACAAAGCTGAGGTGTTAAGCTGTGGGAAGCACGTCTGGCTGAAGACCTGGAGGAAGTGCAGTACCATAAAGCCTGCTCCCATTGACACCCAGCATGTGTTGCCCATAGTGATCTCTTCCTGCTCAGTGCACCCCCCTCCACCATCAGGTCTTTTTTCTCTGGGTGCTCTTGTTATTTCCATGTTCATTAATGCTGATACGTTTAATTGCATCAGCTTGTTTCCAGAGACCAAGTGCAATCCTGTGCCTGCATTTGCATCCCCAGTGCCTAGCTGTTGCCCAGGCACTGCCAGGTGCTTTGACATCATTACCCAGCCGGCTGGCATCCTCTCTGCCCCATTAACCTTGCTGTAATTGACTTTGAATTGGAGGAATGGAGGTGGTGGGAGGAAACAGTGTTGAAATAGCAGCTGGTTGTATCGCTGTGGAGAAGGTCTCTTTCTTTTTTGAAGGGAAAACTGTGACACTCAGTTATGGCTATGACTAGATTTGGGAAGGGTTTCTTGCCCTCTAGGAAGCTGTGCAGTCTGTCTTGGTTTACAGTATTTCCCCACCACCATCTCCCATGGGGTATGTGATGTCAAAACTTAATGGTGGTTGTCAGCAAAAAAATTCTGTAGGAGAAGAATGGTGTCGGAGATGCTGAGAGCAGCAGGTCTGTGCAGCCTGAGGAAGGGAGGGTGAAGCAGGGTGTTGTGAGGGTCTTATTGCTGTTTTGAGCCCCTAGATCGGTGAGGAGAGGCAGAAGATGGACTTATTTTTGGAAGCACCCAGGAACAGGACAGCAGACAACAGCCCAATTTGGAGCATCTGATTGCCCAGCAGGCACTGAGAAGTATCTTGCACCCATGAGTATGGTCAGATGATGCAACAGGAATAAGAGATGGGAAAGGTCCAGCCTTTGAGACGCTCAGCCCTGACCTGCAGCAGCCCCTGTGTGACCTGAGCTGGCTTGTCCTGCTCCACCTGTGTGGCATTAGGTTGAGATCTGGACCAACCTGTGTTATTCAACAGTTCTGATCATTGTGGTAACTAGCAATTTTTTCTTTCTTCTTGGTTAAACTTTTTTTTTTGTTTTACATTAAATGTTGAAACAGCATAAAACTACTCTGGAGTTTTTCCTGTTTAAAGGTGTAATTGGCTTTTGTCACGTTTTCTTTTTGCCCCCTTTTGAGCCAAAGTCACCCAAACAGATGCTTCACTACAGAATCTCGATGACTGAGTTGGCATCTTCCAATGAGCTTCACTGTGCAGTTTTCTGTCAACTTGAGTCAATTTTATTTATTCACCTTCTGCTTGCACAGCACCATGGTCGCCAAGTCCTCCTGTGTTTGCTCGTGACTTGAGCTGGATGCAATTCATTTGGCTTAACTGAGCTGCCTGAAGTGAAGGGTGGTGTGAGAGTGGATGGATGGAGACCTTAGCATCAGCTGCTTGATAGCGAAACCCAGAAGAACTTGTCCTGCTGCTGCTGAGCCCCTGCACGAGGCAGGTCTGTCCAGCCTGGGCTAGTGCTGTGCTTCCCTGTGCGAGAGAGGAGCTTCCCATATGCTTCAAAGTTGGGGTAAAGGGGTGCAATACTTCAAACTTTACTGTCCCTTATTAAGTAATTATTACATATTATTTATTAATATTACTATTTAATTACTTATTGCCTGTTACTTGTTAAGAGAGAGGTAATTATGCACTGTGTTTCTGAGCTTTCCAAAAGGCAAAGCTGAGAAACTCATCACAGGAGAGGTTTCTTCAGCTCTAGGATCTCAGCTGACCTGATCTTACCTGTCTGGCATGGGCTGATTCTTGCATTGCTTTATCTCTTTGACCTCTGCAAGATGCAGGAGTCTGCACAGGGCCAAGCAAAATGGGGACTTGTTACTGTACAAACCCTAAGTGCTGCTGGGATGTTGTGATAAGGAAACTGTTCATCCCCTCCAAGCTCTAGGAGATCTTTATTTGCGGGGAGCCCTGGGGCTGTCACCCCCAGTTGTTGTGTTATAGGAAAAAGTCTGGCGGAGGCAACTGCTGGCACTTGTGGGTGCTGACTTTGGATTTGCACTTGGGTCTGACTGCCAGCTGGGAGCGTGACTGAACTTTGGTTGTCACAGTGGTTGGAGGCAGGTCAGGGCTGGAAGAAGTGACGTATTAAAAGATCCCTGGGCTGGCATGTGCAGCTTGAGTTGGAAGCAGTGCACCTGTAACCCCAGCAGCTTTCCTGGGGAGCTCAGACCCCTCATATCACAGTTGCAATCAGTTAGCCATGGTGTGAGGGGCACAGCTCTGCCTCTGTTTCCCCTAGGGATAACAGAGCTTAGTATCAATTAACAGCTCAATTTGTAATTAATAACTTGCTCTCTTTTTTTGAAATGTCTTGCAGAAGGTTTCAGTACAAGAGGCTCATGCAGTCTGCAGTGTACTGCCATCAGTTGCATGGGAGCATCCTGAGATTTGGGGGGTGGGTTTGGACATGGAGGCAGCTGGAAAGCACAGAAACAGGCCTGGCAGGGGGATGTGATGCAGGCAGTCCTGGAAATGAGCCTGGGGGCTCAGAAGTGTAATGCTTTTCTTCATTTGCATCTAGGAGAACTGGCTGATCATCCTGGGGCAAATCTCACTTTGCGCTGGAGCACCATGATGCAGGGATCCGTGTTGGGAGGGTTTGGGGTTTGCTTGGGTGTGCCCTGTCGAGAGGAATATGCAGAGCAGTCTGGATGCTCCACTGTCCTCCCACGCTTGCAGTCCTCCTGTGACAGCCAGCCCAGCAGTACTGGAGGGTGTCTGTGCAGCAGGTGCTGCAAGGGGCACAAGTTGCTTGACTGGGTGGTTGCATGTATCCTGGAGCTGTGGTCCAGCTCAGGATCTTCCTTTCTGGGGTTGACACATGTTGCAATCCTTGCAGCTCTTGGTGGATTTCCCTTCCCTTTCTATATGGCTTATTGCTTTCCTGGCTGCACCAGCTCATGGTGGTGTGTGGGGATTCCAGCCTGCTGAGTGCCTTTTGCACAGGGAGCAAAGGTCCCTGCAGTGAAGAAATTGAGGCTGCTCTGACAAAAGTGTCAGTGAGAGAAGAGAGAGGCAACCCACAAAGATGCACCTGGCCCAGGGGCGGCAGCAAGGACGAACTGTGACTTCCTCGTACTCCATGGCTATCTGCTAGTGATGCTGCTCTCAAAGTAGCCTTCCTCATACCGTCCTGCAAGGAAGAGCATGATGTGGTGATGATGTTCCCTCTTTTTTCTTACTCTCCATTCTGCTCCATCCTTCTGTGGCATGCCTGCTCCACGTGAGCAGTCCAGAGGACTCCTGCCTTGTGTGTTCCTCCCATGCCCTACACGGTCTGTCCCTCTCACTTTTTTCAGTTCCTGTATTAGTCATATGACAAAATACCTGTGTTTCTTTTTCTTGAGCATTTATTCCAGAACAGCTGGTTGCTGCTTTGTTTTCTGAGAACTCAAAAAGAGCGACTGTGACATGTCCAGGGAAAAAAATGCTTCTGTGCTTCAACTTGCAGAGGCGATGGCACAGAAAACACAAAGTGGGTATATGCAGCCCTGGGAACCACCAGAGAACGGTGGCAGGATTCCTGCACTGGGGGATGCTGTGCATGTTCCAGGTTGGATGGGATACCACTGTCTGAGCTGTTCTTACTTCACTCCAGCCTCATCTTCCCTGTGTGAGTGGTGTAGCTGGGTTTGAATTTGTTGGGGTTCTTTTGTTGTTGGAGGTGGTGGTTTTGTTTTGTTTTGTTTTGTTTTGTTTTTTCATTTCAAGGCTCAGCTGTTCCAGCTGAGTGTTAACTTACCATTTGAGACTCTCTCTGGGCAGGGAGAGATTTGCATCTGAGTTGTTTGGCATTCATTTGCCATCCAGCAGGTCTCCTGTCTGGAAAGGTCTGCAGTAGGGGCAGAAGCTGAGTTAATTTGCACTGGAAGGCAGGCAGGCTTTGTTTTGCATGTTGGTTTATTCTCTCAGAAATCCCATTTGAGGTATTTGTTCTCTTCTATTATTGAAGCCATGTTAGGGGGCATGGCGGCCTCCCTGCAAGGCTGGAAAGAGAGAGAGCTAGCCTGAAACGTGCAAATTAAACCTGTGCTCTGCTATAAACAGCTATTGTACTGTTAACATGGACCCTTCTCCAGATTTTTGATGCTCTTTGCCTGCAACTGAGGAAGAAATGCTCCCAGAGAAAGCCCTGTGGAGAGCAAAGCAGGCTCCAGAGTTCAGTTTGCAGCTAGATTGGATGAAATTCTTCTAAAATTCAAGGAAAAAGTGCCAGGGGCTCTTTAACTCTAATTTGAATCAGCTCATTAAATTATCAGACCAGGCATGGCATTCTGGAACAGTTTGCCTAGGAAGAAGGGCACTTGGGAAGAGTGGCTGGGTCCGAGGGGCCCTGGCACTGCGGAGAATAAGGGGGGAGTGTGGGGAGGTGGCTGCACTGCTGCGCAAGCTGGAGGTGTTTTTGACTGGAACGTGATTACACAAAAACTTTGGTCTTCCTTGCCTGGGTGCTAGGCTTAGGACCTGTGGGTCATCTCCTATGTCTTCTCATGGTTGCTTCCTTCTGGGGTTGCCCCAGAGCCCACTGTCAGCTCCCAGCAGTGTGCAGTGTCATTGCTCCTGGCTGTGCATCCCAGGGACCTGTCACCACTGACAGCCCTATAACCATGGGTATGGCGGGAGGGCTCCCGATGGGCTTGGGCAGAGACACCTGAAAAGCATCTTTGTGGGGAAGGCAGCTACAGCTGCAAGTCCAGAGGAGATGAAAGCCAGGAAAGGCCATAAATCCTGTTGGCTATTAAGAAGCTGTCGGTGACTCGGTGCTCCTCTGTGCTCTGGAGGTGCCGTTTGCATGCTCCCCGACTCATCCCAGCCTGGGGCTACCTCCGAGGCTCCAAATACAAATAGTTATTTTTTGTGCCCTAGAGCAACATTGTCACAGCTTTGACGGGTAGGAGGTGGTCACTGTGGACTGGTATCAAGGCTTGAGCTTTCCTTGACCTCTCCTTGTTTGTACCCCATCCAGCCTCAGAGGGAGCTGTGAGAGGCACCCATCGGTGGTGTCAGGGCTGTGCCACCTGTGGAGGGGCTGGGGCCCATGTAGAGCCATCCGTGGGCTGCACAGGGTTAAGCAGACATTGACAGAAAACAGGAAGAGAGGACAAAAGCAAGTCTGCTGTAATTATGTAGCATTTATTATTAATATGCTGGAATTGCTGGAAGCAGCCTCTGTAATGTGAATACTGATACAGAGGTTCAGAAGACAATTTAGCTCTCATCTGTCTGTTTATTAGCTCCCTCAGCTCTGGCAGGCAATGAACTGAAGCCTCATTTGCTACTGCCTTGTTGTACCCCCTCCTCCTTTCCCCTCAAACTCCTTGCTGTTTCCATAAAGAAACCTGTTCGTTCTTCATCCTCCCGCTGGGCGCCGCAGTGATGCATGGCACAATCGCGGATAGCAAAAGCAGACTTTAATCCTTGACCTGAGCCTGCCTGTTTGCAAGGCAGGTCCCAAAGAGTGCCACTGGGCTGTGCAGAGCTATTGACTTTCTGAGAGCAGCATGGATGTGGCTGATGCTGGCTTGGGATGTCCCAGCTCCCGAGGCGCAGAGGTGCTCATCCTTGGGGCAGCACCTTTAGCAAGACCATATTGCATGGGCTGCCACAGCTAGAGATCCCCATTTCATAACAGGGTTGTGATGAGGTGAAAGGATAGGGGAGCTTCATGCTCCTTTAGGAAGCTGGCTAGGAAATTAAAGGCTGCAGGACTGGAGAGAGCAAGAAGTTGTCAAGCCAGCTGTTGGTGTGCAACAAGTTTCCTTTTGTGGCTTGTTAGGACTTGTCATTTTAGCTTCTGCCCAAGTTTCTGATCTTCGTTCTGGGTTTTTTCTACATACCCTGACCATATAGGACATCCGTTCCCTTATGTATTATACAGTAGTTTAAAGAGGATTAAGACAATAGCTAATCTAAATGATGAATGATGCAGATTGCTCAGCCTCTGAGCCACCAGAGTTTTTCTTGCACAGAGTTTAGTCAGCTTGGTAGCTAAATATTGGGTTAAACAGTATAAATCCATGCAGATAAGTCTCTCTGGCTTGAATAGGATAGAAAGATTTTGAAATGGGCTTCAACACCGCTCTGTGTCTTGTCACGGCGTCTGTGGCCCTGTTGCTGACACGATGGATGGGGAAGGAGGCCCGATGGCTGCTGATGTTCAGCCCAGGTGGCCAAGGAAATAAAGCATCCAGCGCTTCCCTGTCAATGCCGTTATTGGATATGGATGGTGGCAGGAGAGGGAGGGGATCAATGCCGCTCACCTGCTTGCCACTGGAGCTGGCTGTTTGCTTGTTGAGCCATCAGGAGCCTGATCCAGCCTCAGAGGCAGCAGCCTGCAGCAGGATAACGTGGGCTGATGTGATTTTATTTGCATGAATGGGCTGGTGTTGCTGGTCCCTGTCCTCCGTCCCAGCATCAGTGCCAGGACGGTGCTGGCAGCCCCTGGGCAGTGTGACCCATTGGATAGAGCTTGTACTGTTGTGGGACTGACAGTGGGTTTTGCTTAAGCTCTGAAGCAGAGGGTTTAAATCTTTTATTTCTGTGTCTGGTTGAGTCTGTCAGAGTTGTGTCAAATATTTTTTGACAAGCAAAAATGCCATTTGCTTCAGCTTAATGAAAAATGATTTTATTTTTCCCCAGGAACTAAAAGAATTGTAGTTTCAATTGCAAACCCAAAAAGCTCCCCAGGAAAAAAAACCACACAAACAAAACCAAAAAAACCTTCAGATAGTTGTGAGAGTTGGCTGTTAGAAGAGACTGCTGGTTGGCGTTTTGGGTCTGTGCAAAATGAGGGTCTGGAGAGCATTCAGTCATATGGTGTCTCCTTTTATGAAGCTTTCTGGGCGTATTATTCTAATGATGTTTAGTGGTACTGATTTCTTCATCTTAACTGAATGTGTCTTTTCCCAGACCCGCATAATTTTCATTTGTTCCTCTTATGAGAAGTACAAGAGCCAGGACTGGCTTGACTTAGTGCACATGAAGAGCCATCCTGCCGTGTGTCTCATCCCCCCTGGTGGGGAGGAAATCCTGCCAGCATCTGGCTAAGGCTGAAGGTTGTGTTGAGGCAAAGCTTTCATCAGGACCAGAATTTGTCAGAGGAGCAGTTCTCCTTGAGTTTTCCTGCTCCTCTTGCAATCACTTGTTTCCTGCCACTTAGCAAGGAGCTGTGTGAACATCATAGTTTGGCCAACATAGTGCATCTAGCCTGAGGTCCTGTGGCCAAATCCTGTCTCTTCCTTCTTCCCAGGATGAAGAGTCTTGCTGTGCACTGGTGCAGAATCTGGTTTGTTCTCCTTCCCCTGTACCTCTTGCATTCTCCCTACTCCCTTTCTGAGGTGTGAGGACCAGAGCTGTGTGTGGTGTCCCAGTGAGAGTTGCATAGTAGACTTATATGGTGACAACATGGACTGGTTTGGAGCAGAGCAGCACTGGACCTTGCGGCGTAGCTCACGTACTCTTCAGGACACAGGTACAAGCTCTGCTCATAAATGCAGGGTGGATCTGTATCTGGATTTTATCTGGTCTCCTCACTGAGTGAGATCAGGGTTAAAATTAATCCTGGGTCAAAATTAATCCTGGGTTATGGTTGACTGTGGAGAAGGTCTGGGTGTCACAGCTGGTACTGCACGCTGAACCCCCTAGCTGGCTGGGTAGCATGGGGCTGAGACAGAGGTTGCTGCAGACACAGCAAAAAAAAGTCTTTTTTTCGTCCATCCCCCCCACCTTCTGAGATTCAGGCAAGTCTGTCTTTGCCTGATCCCTCCTCTTTGGGGATGGATCTCCCTTCTTCATAACCCCATCTAGTGCTCAGCAAGGGAGAGCCTTGCTTGGGTAGCTGGGAGAAGGGTAGGGCAGCGGGACAAGTCTATGAATACTCACTACTCATCCCACAGCTGAAAGGTTTGTCATGTGCATCTTGAGTCAGGATCAGGCTGTGTCACAGCCTGGTCCCCTGCCTTGCATCGCATCCCCCGGGAGCTGTCAGGAGGCTGCCTGAGCCATGCGGTAACACAGGTCTCAGGGGTGCAAGCAAGGTCAGATGTCTGCTCAGAAATGAGATTGGCGATGATGCCACCGGTGCTGACAAATGGCCTGTCATTAATCTCTGACTCACAGCAGCGGAGAGGGCACTGGTGGAAGAAACCCGTGAGGTCACTTGCAGCCTCTCCCCCCCAGGGAGCTGCACACAACTTCCACCTGAACCTTTCTGGATGGAGTGGGTGCACATCCCCAGGGATGGTGGGTTTCTTCCTACATGCCCACACTGCGCGTGTTTGTGTGCAGGTGTAGGTGCATGGAATAGCTCCAGTTTAGCTCCTAAGCATCTGGGAACTGTCCTGATGGTGTAGGTAGTGCAAGCCTTGCAGCCCCTACTGAGGACTGGATTCCTGCACCTGGCATAGCTCCAGCTCAGCAGTGGTACAAGCAGGATGAAGGTTGAAAAAAAGCTTGTTTTCAATGTGTTGCAATACTGTTGTGACGCATGATGTGTTGTATTTCTGGGAGATGCTGCAGGGAGCTGAGGGAGACCAGACCTGGGATGCTCCAGCCCTGGCTGTGCTCCCCCACGCCAGGGAATTGCCTGGGGCCAGCTCTGCTGGGTGCTCAGCTCTCTCACGGAG
Organism: Pterocles gutturalis; assembly: GCF_000699245.1. Classification (NCBI taxonomy): domain Eukaryota; kingdom Metazoa; phylum Chordata; class Aves; order Pterocliformes; family Pteroclidae; genus Pterocles; species Pterocles gutturalis. The sequence continues at coordinate 11,932 of NW_010145094.1, forward strand.
CAGCCTTCACCTCATCTCTTGCTTTTTGGGTCTCTTTCCATGTTTTTTATAGGAAGAAGGTATTTCCTCAGTTGTAAAAGACTCTTTGGATGTTATAGCCAGAACAGCCAGGACATCTGGTGGTACTGGATGCTGGTGGAGATGCACTCACCACTCAGCCATGCTGGCGATCTGCATCGGGTTGAGCTGCATGTCAGGGCTGCTGTTGATGCTACAAGAACAAGCTTTGCATATGTGCAGGGAACAGGTGACCTTCTCCTCTGAATTATTTGAGGGGTTCAATCTCTTTCAAGAGGAAAGGAGGCACAGTTGTTCCATCTCCTAACTCCCTGTGGATGCTTGACCTCTCAGCTAGCATTGGGAGCTCATGGGTGGCAGGAGGAAGGGGTACGTGGAATGGGGTTTCTTCGTCTGGAAGGGCAAAGGAGGAGGGTGCACAGATGGGAATGAGGAGGTGCTGGTTTCAGGAGTGCAAGGGCTGCTGCCAGCCCAGGCTGCTGCAGCCACAGCACAGCCTGAGATGTGCCTCCAGGATCCTCCCCCTCTGCCTTTGCAGAGCTAAAATTTCATTTTTCATTTTTCTTCCATCCCCTCTTAACCGGAAGAAGTCCTAAATAAAGTTGCTGTCACTTTTATTTATGGGCACAGGGGAAGAGACAGACAAAAAGCTTGTGTGCTCCTGACAGCTACAAAGCAGCCGGCTGTTTTTCTTCGCTTGCGTTGGCAAAGTGATCGATCCAGGGGCAAGCAAAGCACCCTCCTCGGGAATGTGGGGCTCCAGTGTTCCCCTGCAGGGGGGACTTGGGGATGATGGATCGTGGGGGCTCTGCATCCTAACTCCTGGCCATGGGGCTGTCACAGGGCCAGGCTTCTACAGGAACACCTGTCCTAAAATCCTGGACCCTCAAAAATACAGATGCATGAACTCGCCTGCCTTTAAAATCCATCACAGGCTTTTTGTCTCCATCTTGATTGGTTCCAGTGAGGTCAACTTTTTTTAATAACTTCTGGACTTCAACAGGGAAAACTATTTCCTTCAGGAAATAATATAATTAAGGTTGCCTGACACTTCTGATTATAAGACCCTGTCTTCAGTTGCTTGAAACTACGCCAGCCTTTAACCATTTGGACTGAAACTTCACATGTCTCTGCCTCCGGCTGAATTTTTTTGGAAAATTTTAGCAAAGAGGGTTTTAAGCTGCTCTCAGAATGCAGTTTGGGGGAGAGAAAGACATTAGTTTATCCACAGCTTAAAAAAACCCAACCACCAAACAAGAAAAATTCTTGCAGTTGTTGTGCCGAAGAAAGTCTAGTACCTTTGCACTGTCAGACTGGGTCTGATAGTTATGGGGAAGGTTTTCAGCCAGGTGTCAGGTATCTGCTTGTTGCTGACGCCAAGAAAATCTACCTTCCCTGCGCCGAGTTGTGAGCCTCTGAAAAAGGCTGCTGTGTGGGTGTATTATATATAGAGTGTGTGGGGAGGTAGCGGCCACTCTGCTCCCACAGCAGGAACTGCGCTGCTTTGAGAACATCTGAGCGTAAAACCTATGCCCCAGCTCTTGCAAGGGATGCCTTGCTGCTGGGAAACTGTGGGCCCCTTCTGCTTGTACAAGTAAAACTCATCGATCCCTGATCGATGTAGCCCTGGCTTGTGCTGAGAAGAAAGATTTTTGGCAAATGCTATGTGTTTGGCTTTTTTTTATTTATTTTTTTTTTTGTCCAAGAAGTGGTTCAATTATCCCTTGGCCCTAGCTGTAGCATGCAGATGCATCATCTGGGACTTACAGCATGCAATGGATGCTGGGCTTCCTTCAAGGCTTTGCAGGGACCTGTTTAAATAGTACTTTTGTGTTGCAACAATTGCAGGTTCCTCCTAACTCAGCTTGTTGCTACAGCAATGGCCAAAACAAGAGTATTTCTGGAGGGCAGCCTAGCCAGGACCTATAAAGCAGGTGTCACGCCAATGAAGTGTCCTGACCATGGCGTTGCTGGGACTTCAAGTTCTGGTGATGTGGGGTGAACTCAGGACTGGTGCAAGTCCTCCTGCAGGGACCTGCCCCAGTGCTCATCCCTGGTCTATGGCTGGTGATATTTGGTTCTTACATGCGACTTCCTGAGCTGTGGTCAAGGCTGTCCCCTGGTTTTGGGGCAGTCTAGCTCACAGATCTTCCCACTGGCTCAGCAGTACATGCCCTGAGTCACATCTTTCAGCTTACAACCTGCTTTGGTCATACTGAGCTCCTCCAAAACCCAATTTGACCTCAATTTGGGGTTCTTAAAAAGCAAATCCATGATTTGACTTCCATGGGGAAAGCTGAGCTGCTGGACCTGGGGCAAGGTTGGCTCATCCCATCTGGACAGGGGACAGAGGTAGCAGGGGGTGTCACTCCTTTCCATATGAGCAGGTCCAAGGAACATCTCTCAGCAAAGGCATTGGGATTTTGCACTTTGTACCCAGCATAATGCACAGTCTCTGTGAGAGCCACATCCTTACGGCTTGAGCAGAGGATGCTGCAAAAAGCCTTCCCAAGGGCGCTCAATGCTAAACCCATCTATCTTGTCATATCCCTGCCAAGCCAGAGCAAAACCCCGGGTGGGTCCCTGGCAGGTAGTGAGGAACAAGCCTCACTGCTTGCTGTAGCCTGGTCTCCTCCGTCCCGCTTCATCTGTGGGTAAAAAAAAAAAAAAAAAAAGAAGTTGCATTGGTGTTGCATTGGCTTTGCAGAGCAAGTGGAGCCGTGGTGGGGAGGAGCCGTCTCCCCTCCTTGCCAGTACTTTGTCAGCTCTGGGGTGCCTGGCAAACCAGCTTTTGAGTGATGGGGCATTGCGGGTGTTGGGCTTGGGGCAGCTGGAGTTAAATTTCTTGGTGGCTGACACCTGACAAGCATGATAAATTGCAGCACACCATGCACTGCCGGCATGAAAAACGGTCTGCTTCCCTCCTTTTAAGCTCTGGGAAAACTTTTTAATTATTTCACGGCACTTTGCAAATGAGGGTGTCTCCATCAGGCACCCAACAGAGTTTGGGGGGGTGTTATTTATTTTTTTAGGTTTTGCAGTCGGGGGTGGATGGGGGCTGTAGTTTGGGTTTCTCTAGCATCCTCCTGCTGACTCCCCCAGGTTTTGGATGGGGTCCCAGGGGGGGCTCTGTGGAAGCTCATCAGCTCAGGGTCGGGTGCTAATTAAAGCACATTCCAGGCTTGGAGTCACTGTCGCCCTTGGGAAAGCGTCTCCACAGGAGCAACTCACAGACTTTCCTCTTGCCAGCGGAGTTTGGCTCCTATTTTTAATTTTTAATAATGCAGAACCATAAGATTTTTTTTTTCTCCTCAAAGCATTTAAAAAGGAGGAGAGGAACAATACAAATTCATCCACAAGAGCTAGATAATGAGTGCGAATCTCAACGGATAATTTGTTTGTCTAACACAAAAAGCATATTTGCTGCTATAACTGAAGGCACTGCTGGTTACTGTAATGCCTCAGACTCCATCTCACTAGGCAGTATGTCAGACGTAGCACAGAAAGTCTCTCTCCCATTTCCAGTCCTCAGTGTCCATGCTGCAAAGCCGTACGTGCATACTTTCCTCTTCACGCTCCTGGGTTCAGGCGGGTTGGCCTCTCCCTGCGCGGTTTAACACGTGTGTGAGGCTTTGCAGGATTATGGCTTAGGCAGCACAAGACATCATAGGCAAGTGCCTTGGTGCTGGGCTGACAGTGTAGTGCTGCTGTACTGTTTTGGCTGGGGAGTGTTGCTGTCTGTCTTTAAAGGAGATGCCCCAAGCTGCAGTATTTTTTTTTCCCCTCTGCCCTTTCATGTCTCTAAATCAAAATAATTAAGCAAATGCGTGCTTTGGGGCTGGACTGTGATGCTCGTGTGGGAGGGCTCTTCATCTAAACTAGCTTCATGTTTACACCGGTTACCCCCAGCTGTCAGGGCTGGAAACCAGATGCCCCCTTTCCTCGGTTGTTTTCTAAACCCAAAGCAATGGCAGAGCTCTACCTGGTAACCTGACAGGTTGTCTCTTCTGTTTTGTTGAAGAAAATCACAGATCTGAGCAGCGAGAATTGATCAAGCAGCCAGAAGAATTCCCCAGACGTTGATGAGAAATTGGGGACTCCCCAAGGACTTTGGACTGGTGGAGAGGTAAGAGGTGGGTTAAAACACTCGCTCATCCAGTTTGTCATCAGTTGGTGTCCTCTGGGGCTGCAGGCTGTGTGTTTTTTTTCCAGGATGGCATTTATTAAGGTGTGGCAAAAAGCTGCCCCTGGCTCTGGTGTGAGAGCAGCCCCATGACTGCTGTGCAAAGAGGGCAGATGCTGATAGTGGCTATTTAGGTTGTAGAGGACCAGGGGTGGAAGAACAGCTTGGAAAATGTACATGTTGTGGACTGCACATGGGAGGCTTCTCCATAGAGAGCCCTCCTGCTTGAAAGCCCTTAGGGCAGCTTGGGCATGTATAATCCAGCTGGGGTCCCGTGGTGGCCAAACTACTCTGGAGCAGGTAAGCGTCACCCAGCCCTGCTTTGTGGTGGGAGGTGGGGTGCCACCTTTCACAGACAAGCACAACTTCAAGCTCTCAGGCCTGCTTGGATGTTCTTTCTGCTTTCCTACACTGGGGCCTGCAGCATCACAGGTGTGATGAGCTTCCCGGGGCTCTGCTCTGCTGAGGAGGGCTGCATCCCCTTAGGAGACCACTACCATCACCAACCATGGTCAAGGGTTACCCCATCTCTGAGACCTGTTCCATATGTGCTTTGTATGGGGCTGTGATAACACAGTGTTACTTAGAGAGAGGTTTGGGGTCATCATCTACAAGCCATGGGGGGACTCTGGTGGAGCAGGGAAAGGACCTGTGGAGGGGGCTGCCCCATTTGGAGCCTGTGGAGCCATGCTGGGGAAACCGGTACTTGCTGGTGCTGCGCTTGAGAAATTGAAATGATGAATTAAAATTTAACAAGTCTCTAAATGCCAAGCAAGGACATCTTAAGTGGGAAATGTCACCGTTTGACTAGCGCAGCCTCCCACTTAGCTGAAACTGTATGGCTTTAATTACGTTGATCTTGGAAAAGCAATAGCTTACACTGAAGAGGAGAAACTATTGGCCAAAACAGCATGAAGCATCATGAATTTTTCCTGTGCAGGTCCCCTGCAATGTTCCCTCCTACACTGTGCTTCCCAAGGGTGTTCTGCATCCCCTTTCACCCTGGATCGGCAGAGTCCTGTGTCCTCTGAGCCATGGGCAAGGACAGAAGTGCTCCTTGTGTGCAAGGCTGAACATGGGCTCTGGAGTTAGAAGCTCAAGGTGAAGGGACTGCAGGGGTCGGTAGCACCTGATAAACCCACAGTGAGGAGTGAGCTGGGGTCTGGGCATGCAGAGATGCTTTGCAGCAGCAAAACCCTGCCCTCGCCATTGCCTGGCGGTGGCGTCCGTGGAGTGGTGTGGGATAAGGACCCCTTCCCTCCCTATCCTTGGTGTGGACTGGCCCACCCCTGGGACTTGTCACAGCTCTGCAAATAGAGCAGCTCGAGGAGGGTACGTCACTAATAATACCAATTACTGTTACATGCTGGCTACAAGGTACACAGGCAGTAATGGGATCCGGGGGGATGAAATGAAAGCGATAAAATATGGTGAGATAAATTAGCGTTGTAAAATTAGCCATGGATCTAGTCAGGGATCTGACAAATGTGTCACAGCTTTGGTACAAGCTGTGAGTGCTGCTGAATTGGATTTAGTGGCCCAGAGCAAAGCAGATGGGAGCAGGGGAAAAAAGAGTTTATGAGGGGTCTCTGTACACACATGATAATGGTTAATGCTGCTTGTTTCTTCCTCGGCTTTGCTGAATGATACGTCCCCTGGCGCCCACTCATACGCAGCAGTGGAGGAGTAAAAGCTCTACCCCATTGATATGCTGTTGGAGTAGCTTGAGCCTGGCAAAGAGAGGGGAACAGGGTTGGAGAAGCAGCAGCAAGCTTCTTCTCCTGCTAGCCTTGGTGACTCAGCTGCTGGTCCCTTCCCTGCGTTGTGGCCGTGGGCTTCCTTGCCCAGGTTTGCTCTCAAAAGGAGAATCAGTGGGGTTCAGGTAGGATGTGTGGTAGGCATTTGCACATGTTCTCGCCTTGGAAGGAGTGTAGAAAGCTGGTTTCTGCTTTGTGTTGCAGCCTGACCTGTCGTCCCATGTCTGGCTGGGCTCTGGGGCAGAAGGATGACTGGAGCTGGGCATCCTGCAGCACAGGGGCTTTGCCTGTTCACCAAGGATGTGCAGCCAGCTCTTCCCATTCCAGATACACATGTTATCCTTCCCCCTCTGAGACCGAGAGTGGAAGCCAGGAGATGCTTTTTGTGCCTTGTAAAGGCACAGAGATGAATGTGGCCAGTTCCAGTGGGATCTGCTTCCTGGTGGCTCATTAGGACAGGCTCTGCCAGAGGAACGTGAATAGTCCTGCTTGTGAGTGATGGATGGCCAGAGAGAGCCTCTTACAGATTTGTAAATGAAGGCTAATTGCATGTTTAAAGGCTGACGCGTTACACAGGATCTAGGGAGGGGCAGCCATGATTTAGGTCTGGTTTGATAAAGCATGTCATATGGCTCAATCATAAAAAAAAAAGGGAGAAAAATTCTGAGTATGCTTTGTAGTGCTCTGCAGTGGAGCTGCGGGGGTCAAAGATTTGCAAGGGCATGTGTGCAAAGCCTATCCAAGTAGGGCCACGATGATGCAAGAGGTATGGTGGGTACATGGCAGACGTGTTTGCAGGAGAGGACCAGCTTGTTACATCCCTGGGGATGATATTGCAGAGGGCAGGCTGCTGCCCAGTGCAGTTCTGCAGCAGGACCAGATTGAGCAATGAATCCCAAAGGATCATCTCAGCACCGCCTGGAGCATCCCAAGAAACTTCAGTGAACTTGTGTGCTGAGACCTTAGGAGACAAGCTCGAGTTTGTGGGAGGTCAGCCTGGCCACTGCCAGCAGTCCCTGCATCCTCTTGCTGCAAGCAAGGCAAGAGGTGTGGTGGTGACACTTTGAGGGTATCTCAGACTCCAGCGAGCCCTAGGGTTAAGTTGCCCTGGCAAAACCAACAGGGTAGTGAGCTGCAGCAGCAGAGAGAGCCCCTTCCCTTGACTTTGCTGATGGAGAAGTAGTGCTGTGGGACTGCGGCAGGGAGCAGCAGGACAATGAGCCCGCAGTTTGAGTGCTAGTAGCAGCATAAATAGAAATACAACTTCTTGAGTTCTTGTGCAGCAATTATATATCTTGTTTCTATTGACTTTCTTAAACCTCTAAAATACATTGTAGATTGATCTACAAATGTGCAAAAAGCACCTGTTTGTTTTAAAGTCTGAAGCAATTTTCTGCCTGTTCCTTGTGGTTGGCTCTGAACAGACACATGTTCTCTCATCCTATTTGAGGCTGGCATGCTGCCACAGTGGTAGGAAGTTTAGTAATACTTGAGCTGGATCGATTCAAGCCCATTACCTGCGCTGCCTGGGACTTGGCGGTGAAGGGGAAAAACATACTTTCCCCAAACGCATCAAAGCCCTGTGATAAGGACACATGGTTGAGCTATATTTATAGATGGACAGCTGTCTTGCCAAAGCTCTTCTGCTGTCACTTGGTTATGCAGTTTTTGAGTGTTTAGCAGTGTTTGGGGCTGAAGGAATCTGTTCTGCCTTCTGTCTTAGGTGCATCCCTTCCATGCACAGCCCACAGTGGTACTGCTTCTAGGTGGGCTTTGTCCTTCCTCCAGGCAGGAACCTGCTTTTGTGAAGAATGAAGTAGCTGAGAGGTCTTGCAGATGCTTGTGGAGTCAATGACCAAGATAAGGTCTGACTAGTGATCTCTCTCATCTTGTTCTTGCATCTTTATAGACCCACAGGGACCTCAGAGGTCTCCAAAGCAGAACTGTCACCAGTGCAACATCAGATCAGTGTGGCTGTTTAGATGAGTGTTCACAGGTTAAGCAGGGACATCCCCCATTTCCTGGGGTACATGGCCCTTGGCTGTCCCACCCTCCCAACAAAGAGGTTTTTCCTGCTGTTCACCCTAAACCTCTGAAGCAGCAATGTGCAGCCACGGCCATGTTGTGTTTTGTGTGTTTTCCCCCTTTGTCAAATGCTACGAAGGACATTTGAATCAGTACCAGCCATGCAAATTGCATGTTTGGAGTGGTTCCTCAGGCCAAGTTAGCATAGGTCTTGCAGTGTACGTGCACATACATCTTCAATGAGTGTATGGTTTTTGAGGGGATGGTGGAAGGTGTGGGGTGAAATGCATCACCAACTCCAGATTCATTTCCTGGTTTGAAACAGTGCCTGTGCTTATATGGTAGAATTGTTCTTCATTTCCTTCCGTACATTGCTCTGTCGCAATAGTCATGAAACTGGGAATGGGAGAAGGGCAAAGGCTTCACTTTGCCTAGCTTTGAGCGTTGTTGTTAAAGGTGCTGTGCTGGTTTTCCCTCGGTTTTGATGCTAGGAAGCAGTGGCCTGATGTGACATTGCAGCCACAGTTTTTTACAACAGACTTGCAAAAACGTCCAGTTTAGAAAGGACCTCAGAGGTCTGAAGTCCAGCAGGAACTCTGCACTGAGCGTAAGACTGAGACTGGATGTTGCCTGCTCAGGGCTTTATCCAGCCTGCTCCTGAAAGCCCCTTCGTATGGAAAGAGTATAGGCTGTTTGGGCCACTGTTCCAGTGCTGGTGGGCTCTTGAGGGGGGAAAAGTTTCTCCTTGCATCTAGTGGGAACCTTTGTTTCAGCTACTGCCCACCGTCACTCATCCTCTTGCTATGTGTTGCTCTGAAGAGCTTGGCTCTTGTCTTTTTGACATCTTCCCTGGCCATCTCAGTGGCCCCTTCTGAATTTACTCCAGTTAATCAATATGTGTCTTGCCATGGGGGTCCCATAACTAGGAGCAATGTCTTGATGTAGTCCAAGTCCTGGGTGAGCTGCTGGCTGTGCTGCTGCTCCTGCAGCCCAGCATGCTGTTGGCTTTTGCTGCCAGGGAAGGCAGCTGGCTCGTGTGGGGCTTGCTGCCTACCAGGACCCCCAGGGTGGGTATCCCTTTGCCCAAGCCTTGCACCACACTGTGGCAATGATCTGGAGATTTCACAATAAGGGTTGTTTGGTTGGTGTTTTTTTTTTTTTTTTCTTTTAAGGCTTCAGTGGATTATGGCTGTAGGAGGGAAGGAGCTGTCCACGGCCAGGTTTGGGAACCAAGACCTGACTTTTTAAATTTTTTTAACATGTCATCTTGATCAGGTGCAGGATACTTGCATGAAGGCTTCTGACTGCATGCCATGCCCAAGCCTGGGAGAAAGGAGATTTCTCTTCCTCAGGGTATTCATAATGTGTTCATCTGCACGACTCCTGCAGATTGCTCTGAGCATCCCTTGCTCTCCGCTTGGTTTTAGTCAGTCTCCAGGGTGCTGCCTAGCTTCGCTCATATATTCCTCTGATGAGTGGGCAAGACAGGAAGCAAATACATTTGTTACAAAACCACATATGGTCTTTCAACAGGTGATGACACTTCCCCAAGCTATCTGTCTAGTGAATGCACTTCCACATGCTTGTTTATATTCACAGGAGTGTTATTTAACTGCTCAGGTGGGCCATAGGTGTCAAGAAAGATGTCAGTATCAGGAGAAGGCTTTAATGCAAGGCTTCCAGTTGTTCTGTGTGATAGGTGGTGGATGGGACCCCAACGTGCCGAGGACCGTGGGTATGGGAGAGGGACTGTCTGCTGGGTCTGGCACGGGAGCCATGGCTCAGGAGAGAAGCAGCAGTATTGCTGGAGGTGACTTTTTACAGATGGCCCAGGATGCTGAGCTGCAGTGTGACCAAGATGATCGTTCAGTAAATGAGGGCTCTGATGGAGGCAAACAGTGTTTTCCAATTAAAATAAATAACCACCAGCAAGAAGGACTGTACTCCCTCTGAAACCATTTCAGACGGTGTCGCAGCTGCTGCAGGTCTCACAGATCCTGGAGGACCGCGGTGGTGGATGCCCAGTGCTCTGAACAATAGACCTGGGGATCATGGGGCCACAAACGTTGGGTGCATTTGTCTGGGGTGGGAGCTGCCCCACTGAGTCTTTGCTGTGAGTCATGGGGAACTGTTGTTGTCAGCCCAGAGATGGGCATATGGCTGTGTAAAGCAGGGACCTGCCGCATCACATGGAGGAGGGGAAAGTGCAGACCTGCCTCCTCGTGGTCCACCTTAATGCCCAAGGGGAGTAGGTGGGTGCTGGTGGGCATTCACTGGAGGAGCTTGTCAGCTGCAAAGGACATGGGTAGGATCCCACGTCTGGGTGGTAAGAGGAGCAAGGGGCTCAACTGCACACACCTGGATCCCTTCCATGGCCATGGTGCTCCCAGGGTCATGTTTGCTCAGCACCAACGAGGCTATTCATAGGGAAAGGAGACTGCAGCACTGATGGCATCCCTTAGCAACGTCTGTTGTGTTCTTTTCCCTCTTACTGAGTTCTGGATAGCTCTAGGAAGCCTTCACTGAGGCCCCATCTCTCCAGGGCAATTTACAGCATGCACCAGCCCCTTGGCATTCATTACAGCCCCTAAGGAGAAAAGCTCAGTGCCGTCCTTCAATAAGATCACATATTACAGGCTCTTTTTTTCTCCCTCTTGCCCTAAACTGTTGCACTTTACATCGAGAAGGAGGGGCATGCACATGGGGCCCAGCACAATTTATGGATCAGAGATTTATACGCCTCTGCAACACTGTATTTTTTCCCCACAGTGACACTTTATTGCCACAAATTACCAAACAGGCAAGGTTACGCGAGTGACAGCAGGCAGAGCTGTAAAGGACAGGAACAAATGGTAGCAAGAAGAGTACCTAGAGGAGAGGGGTAGGTTGGGCAAGAGGCAGAAATAAAATAAGGCAGGAGATGGGACAAGCATCAGAAATCACTTTGCCTTGCAGTGGGATGCGTGGGTGAAGCCTGGGAATTGGTGTGCCCTCTCCATTGCATGGGCATGCCACAGGGTCAGGAGAGCGGCCAGTGGTCTGAGGTGAATGCTGTAAATCCTTTTTTTGTTTTCTCCCCTTACAAAGTTGCTAGGTGCTTCTGCAGGATGCTTTTTTTGCTGGGGAAAGGTGAGGTCAGCAGGGAGAAGCATCCTCAGAAAGACACTTCAGAATCATAGAATCGTTAAGGTCAGAAGAGACCTCAAGGATCATCAAGTCCAACTGTCAACCCACACCACCTAACTCACTAAACCATGTCCCTAAGCACCACCTCTACACGTTTCTTGAACACCTCCAGGGATGGTGACTCCACCACTTCCCTGGGCAGCCTGTTACCTTCTTTCAAAGCACCCTTCATCCCTAGCAATGTGGTAGGGGTGCATGGGGAGGTGGTGGTATCTTTGTGCTTGCCTCCTGCACCAGCAATCACTAAAACCCTCAAGCAACCTGTACCATGTAGAATAGACAGATCCAGCTCCCCAGATACGGGAAGCAGCAGACTCTCATCTTGGGCTGGCTGAGGTCTTGTTGTCATCCCAACCATGGCACCAGTGGTACTGACGTTGGGGCTGCTCTGGGCAAATTCCCGGAGCACTGGGACTCCTGCGAGAACGTTATTTGCAGCCTTGTTTTCTCGTCTTGGTTTTCTGCATTCTGCCTATGTGCTGCAGGGATGGTCGGGTCATTTCCTGGCTTTGTTTGTGCATCAGGCTTGGACCTGGAGTCTGAAGGCTGGTGGCATTACTTTTTCTGTCTCTTTTGT
>NW_010145095.1:0-15541 GCF_000699245.1 Pterocles gutturalis
CAGATACTTGCTGTCATCCCTGTGTCATGTTTAGTAGGGCTGGCAAATGATGACCGTAAACTGTAGTACACAGATGCCTAGTTTTGTGTTGTGCTTTTTTTTCTTCTTTTAATTTTAGGGATGGGCATGCTCGCCAGTGTATATACAGATGATGAAGAGAGAGGCAACGCAATGGGAATTGCACTGGGAGGCCTTGCTATGGGAGTATTAGGTCAGTGAGTTGGAGGCTCTGCTGGCAAGAGAAACCACCCCCCAGCCTTCCCAAAGCATGCACTTGTACTACAGCAGCAGCAGAGTTGTCTCATCGAGTGCAATGTTATTGTGCTGTCTCTAGATTAGATTTATGGTGCATGTTAAGACTAGTTTTTCCCCCAGTAGCACATTTCTTACGTGGATACATATGTCAGGCAATAGTCTCTGAGATGTCTGGGATTTGTTTACACAGAAGAGCATTTTGGTTGGTGAAGAATATGGTTATTATGATCAATAGGCTTGGTGGGGATTTTTAAATTGAGGTTTTGGTCACTGGGTGCCGATAGCAGGGTGCAGAGAATTGTTCAGAGTCAAGAGATGTGGCTTCACAGCTGTGCCCTTCCTTTCTCCTGGCAGTGGGGCCACCTTTTGGGAGTGTGATGTACGAGTTTGTGGGGAAGAGCTCTCCGTTCCTCGTGCTGGCTGCACTAGCGCTGTTAGACGGAGGTCAGTAAATACAAGAGCCAATATCGCCATGTAGCACATCCCTTTCATATCACTGCCATCTAACCCCCTTCTCGAAGAAACGTTACAGTATTGATTTCTTTTCGCAGCTGTTCAATTATTTGTTCTGCAGCCATCCAGAGCACAAGCAGAGGTAAGTATTAAGGTGAAACACTCTAGGCAATGGATGACACTTTGCCTTTCCTAATCCTGAGCTTTTGTTTCATAGAGTCAGAAGGGGACACCGTTACTGACACTTTTGAAGGACCCGTATATCATTATTGCAGCAGGTACCAGATCCTTTGTTTTTGTTTTGGTTTTATTTTTGTTTTTGTTTTTTTCTTTCCTTTAAACCAGCCGCTGGTGTTATACCTGGCATCCTGGAATACCCCATGCTGAGCTGGTTTAACAATATTGCCATTTTCTGTCTGCATTAACATAAAGCTCAAAGAAAAAAAAAAAAATCTGTTGGTAATACAGGGTGAGTGTACCAGTAGAAACATAATAGGCAGAAGGTCTGAAATGTGTCGTTCTAGCTAAGATGACACTAATGACTTGTGGTTGCTTGCTGAGGCAATGAGATGTGGCCATGAAACTTGCTGTGAGGCAAGGGAATAGGGCCAAGGCTTTCGGAGGAAGGGGTTGCCAGCACATTGCAGGCAGGCATAGGGAATAACATTGAACTTTGTTTCTTTGTGAAGAGGGAGTGAGTTTGGTCTCTAGAGCATGGATTATATTTCAGAAAAGGTCTGGGTTGAATGGTGAATGGTGCTTGGTATTACATGTATCATTTGTCTAATGAGCCTTTCAGTCTCAAGGGGAGTTTGTCTTTTTGCGTTGCATTTTGTTGAGTGTTTATTCTGGAGTCTGTAATTAAGCCTGGACCTTTTTAATGCTCATAAAATATCTGAAAACAAATCATGACTTTTTACAGTTTGGTTCCCTAGTCCTAACCTGCTTGTCCAACACAGCAATTCTTCCAGGCATTTTTGGGTTCTCTGTTTCTTGGTGGTCTTAGGGAGTTACCATTACCCTAACTGCTTGACTAGACACTTGGTAAAGCTGTGAGTAAAGTTATATGAACACTTTTGCTCGAAAAATTCTTGTGGCATTGAAAGACCTTGCCATAGAATAAGGGTCTTTGAGGAAAATGAGTAGCAAAGATAATACCTGTCTTTCGTTTCCTTCGGTGCCTTGTCTCTTACAGTGCTTAAAGCAGGTGCTACAAAGTGAGGTGTTCTTCTAACAGTATTTTCCAGATATCTACTTTATATGCAATCCCTGCCAAGGTCTAATCTGTGACAGAACTTGGTTTACACCACAAAATATGACCAGGGGCCTGATTTTAAGGGGTATTTTGCTTGACTAAGACTTAGCTGCTCATGCCAAGCTAGTCTTAGCCAAGGAAGACAGAAGGTACCAAGGACCATGGGTCCCACTATTTTGGTCATGTCCCATGTCTGCTAAGAGCAGGGATGGCCTTTGTTCTCATTTTCTAACACATTTGCGTGGCATTTAATTTCTGCAGCTGTTCTGTTCTCTGAAGCTGTTTCTGCTGATGTTTCAGTGCTCTGTAAAGCAGGGCAGCAAAATAATGAAAAAGACTCAGGGCGGGGTAGCCTGGAATCAGGACAGTGCATGTCAGAGAGACCTTATCTTCACTGCCCTGGCTTTTTTTTTTTTTTTTTTTTTTTTGTCTCTTGCTTCCCCGCATATGCCTGCAGGCACTGGCAGTGCCTCCTGCCTCCCCTTCCCATCTTCAATCCAGAGCGGCTGGGCAAGACCAGAGGAAGGGAAAGGAAGGATGTACAGAGGGGTAGAAGCATAAAGACCACCTCTGCATCCACACTGGATGACTTGTCCCTCTCCCAGCAGGTGTCAGCGCCCAGGATATGAGAGTCCTTGTGGTGGTTTACAGCAGGGTTAGGTACAGCACCCAGGGTCTCTGCCTCCATCATACTCTGACAGTATGGATGACACTGAGGTTCTCTTCATCTCAGCCTCTTCTCCCCTTGCTTTATTTCCCTTGCAAATCAAATTTGTTTTTTTCAGAGCTGAATGCCAAATACCAACTATAAACTCAGCCCTTTATCTGGCCTACCAGTGCACATCAGTCCAAATGCAGATTTCTTGATGCACCAGGAATACACTGTTTAAATGTTAATTGTTTCAGCTGGGCAGTTGTTGCTTTTTACAGTAAAAAGGGTCCAAAAGTTTCATTTGCTCTCCCTTACCCCAAGGAATTCAGTTTATCCTTGCTCTGTTTTCTAAGATGGGAACTTCTGATCCTGATATTAACAGGGAAGAGTGGGTGAGTGGGTGGTTGGGACAGCAGCTAGCTCCATTCCCTGACACTTTGAGGCAACAATGCCACATGTCTCCATATCTAAGCCAGGATAATGTGTCTTCTGCTTCACAAGGATGCTGTGAATGGACATGTCCCACACTGTGTATGATGTTCAGATACAACAATTAGAGAGAAGAAGGTTAAAAGTCCCATTGAGTTTGCACTGCTCAGGGATATTAGAGGTTTTGAATGGCTTTTAAGCCAGTTAACAACCTCATTAATATACTGCCTGCATCTCTAGTGGGCTGACTTGTTAACCACAAGTGAAAACCAGTGACATCTTAGGCACACTGCAAATGGACTAGCAGTTTAAGTGTTTCTTGCACTCTCAATTTAGGTACACTAATTTCACGGTAAAATTCAGATTCAATCTCCTGAGCGTGCGTCATACACTTGAGTCATAATTGTTTGTATTCTCAAAGCACAAGCACTTTCTGACCAATTTGGCTTATCTAGGGCACAACATTAGTCTTTAACATATCTTGAACTCAAGCATGGCATTCCTCTCTCCCTGAAAGTGTGGCTTTTTCCTGCGGTAATCCATGTGGCCTGTGAGTTAATAATGGTGACTGTCACAAGAGGCGGGAGGCCAGTGGTGTCATTCACTCGTGTATGTCACAGTCCCTACAGCCCGTCCTGCTGCCTTGTTGAGTAGATATGAGCAAATATAGACTGTGGCCCCTAGTGGATTGTGTCAGAGGTGATGCTTCAAAGTCAGTGCCATCAGTACTCATTTGACCCAGGCAAAAGAAACGTTACTGATGCTTTTTGTCACTGATGGTAGGAGCTCCATGAATGAAGTCAGTGTCATTCCCACATCCAGACCTCACCGACAGGGACTGCAGAAACATTAGGTGCTGCCAGCTGACAAAGTTGCACGGACAGACAAGTTAGGTTTACATTATCAGATCCAAAAAACAGAGTTCAGACAGATATTATTATGAGCACATGGGTTCTTGAGAAGGTGTGCAACAGATTTTCACTGGGTACCTGCTATTTCATTTACCAGTGATGTCTCCAGCACTCTGCCAGAAGCTGAGTGGGATCTCAGCTGCGGGGATGGGATCCAGCTGGAAGGTTGTGATTTCACACCTTCTGGCCAATGCACGATGTTTAATCTAATTTAAAGAAGAAACAATGTAGGATTTATGCCCTTGAGACATGGCACTTTAAAGAGATGTCAGGTCCATGCAAGACAGAAGGAAAAAATATTTTATCTTCTTTTGGGGAAGCTTTGCCAAGGTCTTAATTGGACTTTGACATGAGATAGCAGAGTACCAGCTCAGGCTCTCACTTTTCTCTTGGGGTACATCCTAAAGATCTGACATACCTTCGTAACCATATGCCTGAGTACTTTGGTAAGCTCTGGTGATGCTTCCTGACCTAAGGAGAAGTAGATGCCACACACGTATGCACACACACCTGTTTCTCATTTCTTTGTGAAGTTTGTTAAGAGTAGACCTTTGCTATTTAAGCCATCTCTGTTAGAACAGCTCTGCTTCCTCTGGCTGCACTTTGTGTGGCCTGAAATGTTTTTCCAGTATCAAGGAAGCTGCTCGAGCGTGGCTGATTTTGGCTCCAAAGAGGACAGCCCTGAGGGGTTTAGCTGGGGCTCCTTACAGACACTGTGCTGGTGGGAGCTTGCAGCAGAGTGGAGCGGTTTAGATCCAACCTTTCATCTGTAGGATATAGCAGTGCTGAACTGTTGCTCCTTGCCCCGGGAAGGGAATGAGCAACCTAGCCTGCAAGTTGATTTTAGGTATCATAGATACACAGTCTAATACATTCTGACAGGTTTGAGCAAAGAATGACATCAGTGCTCATTTTGGTTTGAACTGGATGATGAGGAGCTTGTTCCAGGAGAAATAATGTTTCTCTGACCTCAGACAAATTAAGTTTTTTTTTTTTTTTTTAAAAAAAAACCCTAAAATTTGAATGTCAAACAGCTGTAAGAGTCTAGAATATTTTCCTGTATTTCAGAGATTGCTAGTATTAGGAAGAAAAGTGGGAACGCAAGATTGAGGTTGTCACTTCTAGCATTGACTTCCAAACTCCTTTGAAAGTCATTTTGTGAGGGATTAGCAAAGGGAACGTGTCCTGTTGCCCTGTGTGAGGCTTTGCCTGCCTCAGGGTCTTTTGAGTAAGTGGGAAAGGCATCTTCAATCTAAAGAAATACCATGGGTTTAATAATCCCTGCACTAAAGCTGAGGTGCGCTACTGAGGGTAGACGAACTCGACACAAACCTGAGTCTGGATCTGCATTCAGTGGTGTGGGGCAGGGCTGAGCCGGTGGGCGAGACTGAATCAGCACTTCCACCTCTTGTTATCCTTTGTGTCTGGGTGACTAAAGGTCCAGAATCTCAAAAGAGATCTGGAAGCATTTGAAATTCATAGGGCTGAGCAAGCTCAGCCAAACCCATGCTTTGCTGCATGGACTTACTGGTTGATAGCTATAGGATCTCTGCATGAAATTCTTTTTTGTAGGGGATAGACGTCTCCGTGGTTGTCTCTTGGTATTTTAAGGACAGACCTCCACATCTTGTCATCATCATTCTCAGGTGACAGAGGCATAGGGTCAGAGCCTGTGCCTCTTACACAGCAGGGCTCCGTTTTTGCCCCAGGAGACTAGATAAAGACCAAAAGATTGTAGTTTTAGCTAATCATTTGTACAATAGTCAGACCTCATGAACTTTCTAAATGTCATCAAGCTCACTGCAGACTTTCACATTATGAAAATAGCTTAACCTTTATTGTAGAATTTCGAGGAGAATAGAAATATATAGAAAGTTAGTCTTCCGTGATTTTACATTCTGTTCTATTTAACATTAATCAACATCTAATACATGACAAATAGGACTGTTAAAAGCACAATGTTTTGTGTAAAAGCATCAATTTTTTTGCATGGCTTTTTGTTCATAATCCAATGAAATAATTACTGCTTTTTTTTTCCCCCCTCATCTTCTTTCTCTAAGGATCAATCTGCTTTGCGAACATGGCAATTGCAATGCTTGAACCAGCTTTACCCATCTGGATGATGGAGACAATGTGTTCAAAAAAATGGCAACTTGGTAAAGTACAGCTTATTATTTGCATCTCTATATTTTGTCTAATGTCTGTCTCGATTCTGGTCCTGTTAATGATGGTCTCTTTATATGCTTCAGGGTAGTTAATTTTTAAATTTTTTTTTCTTACTATCTTTAAATTGTCAGTGTTATACATGCATAATTGGAAACATCGTTTTTTTAAGAAAAGTAGGTAGTGGGTTGATGTGATTGTAATAGACTCCAGTAAGGGTCAATGCTCACACTGCAAGGAGAGATCGATGCAGGCAACCATGGCACTCTGTTGTCCCGGCTCCTTTGGGAGCCCCAGCAGCGCATCTGGCAGCAAGCGTTGGCTGAGGCAGCTGCAAGACACCCTGTGAGACACAGAGCCAGACCAGCAGGGCAAAACCATTTGTTTGGGGTTTTTCCCAGAGGACATCCTTCCTCAGTTCCTAGTTTGAATTGCCGGGAGCAGGCAGCCCCAGAATTCTGCAGCGGGTGCAGTGCATTTGGGGCAGAGCATGCCCAGGCCAACACATCCTCCTTCCAGGGCTGCTCCTGGCAATGTGTGGAAGAAGGATGGACTTAAAACGTAGCCACCAAGGGCATTAAGAGCATTTTCCCTCAAATCTGATAGATTTGACACCGTTTCAGTGGTTACCTAGTCATCCCATTCAAGAGAAAGCAATGGGAGAGCCCCAACTTGGACCAACTTACAACCTGTAACAGGGACACAGTCCTGGGAAACCAGTGTCCACAGGCAAACTGGGAATTAGTGCCATGTATCAAGTTAGACTAGAGAGTAAAACTGGGGCAGTTACTTGCTCTTTGAGGTGAAGAAGGTGGGGAGGAGAAAAATGGACTGACTTCTCGTGAGTGTCAAACTCCGCAGGAGGCCAATGTGCAACATCTTGGGTGTAGGAAAGAGTTATCATTAAAAAAAAAAAAAAAAAAAAGCATACATTGATAATGTTAACAAATGTTCTGTGCTGTGAGTTTTCATTAGGGTATTTTTAAATATCAATACATAGCATTTGAAAGAAAAAGAAAAAAACCTTCATGAAAATGATGGTCAGCTAGCATCCAAATAATTTCCGTACTCTATGTTGTATGTCCCTACACCACAGAGAAAGCACAAACCTTAGTTCATACTAATGCAAACTCAGATCTAGGATGGCCATAGCTTGCAGTTCTTCTTGTGCTGCTGTACTGTTGGACATGGTGATGAACACTAGCCTGTAATACAGCAAAATTAACGCACAAACGTGGATATTTTAAACCTCACAAAGAAAAACAAAGATTGCTTATCTACCTCCTTCACTGGAGACTCATATTATTGGTGCAATGGAAATGAGATTTACAAATATCTTAGTTGAATAGATGTTCCTAGAAGGAAAATATCCATTTTAAATTAAGACTAATTTTACCCCTTAATGATATAAGTAATTGACTCCATTATGCTTTGTCTGATTTGACAGCATTAATTAAAGTTTTTAAGCCTCTTAAATTATATCTTGAACTGCAAAGTTTTAAGCAAATGATTATCTTATGCAATTTGGAGACCCAGCTGTTTGAAGCATAATCTGAAGAAGGTACAGAGAACCTTGATTTGATCAGTTAATGTTACTGTGCATAAAGCTTATCTAGAAAATTACGGTTCTGCTTCAGTATAGCACAGCTTACACACCAACCTGAAAGTCTTATTTAACAAGCCATTATAGTGTTTTTATACCGTTGTCAAGGTCTCCTATATATGACTCTTCAGTAAAAACAGATAGGTCCAAGCAGTGCTGAAGTAGCTGCAGTTACACAAGTGAAAATGTTTCCCCAGCATCACCATTGTACCCCGCAAGGATTTTAATCACAGGATATTGCTGTGCTAAAAATTACCTCTCTATTTTTTTTTCTTTCTTATGAATATCAGAGAGATAGGCAGGAAGATGGATAGGCAGGAAATGAGAAAATCTATGTTGCCTTGGTGAAAGATGAGGAGCATATACGCTTAAAGGGGATGGTTTGATTGTGTACTGTGACATCTCGTGGCTGCTGTCTCAACCCGAATTACCTGATTTAACAGTGACCAAAGGGAAGGCTTGCCGTGGTGTGCGCTAATTTGTCCGACTTCCCTGGTTTTGTCACGTTTCCCAGTTTTAATTTTCTTAAGAAGATGCAAAATTTAACAGGAACAACAGAAAAAATACCGTGTGTTATTTCTTCCAAGACACATGAACCATTTGATGCCACTGTGCAAGGATCCAGCATTAGGCACAGCCACCCTGCTCCTCTGCCTCTCGGATGTTTTTCGTACGATGTCTTCTCCTCAAGGGCAGTCCCTGCTCTCGCACGCAATGGCACACCGTCCTCTCCATTACCATTTCTTCCTTTGACATTTCCCCTCCAGCTGGGTCCTGCCCTGAAACTTATGTGTGGGGAGAGGATGAATCCTCAATACAGGCTGTAATTGGCTTTTAGACCAGCGATGTTTCTGGCCACCGTGCAGCCAGCATCTACTCTAGCTACAGCCACTGCGGTGGAAATATCAGGGTTACAAAAAATTGCTGGTCCCAAAAACATGTTTTTCCGAGTGGATGTGGGGGATGTGGGAGGGTCTGATACCCTCCCATCAAGCCCAGAAGGATTTTACTTACGTGCCTTCATCTGCAATTCATTACAGATAATTGGTTTATGAATTTAAAGCAGTAACTGATATTTTAAAAAAATGAATAAATTGGCTAAATATAAAAAAACTCATGTTTTTAAGGTTTCTTCACCTTTACATTATTGATATATGCTTGCCTTTGGTCATCGCTTGACCAAGGAACATACTGCTGCATTACAAACTCTCCTGTAACGAGAGGCCTCGTGGCATTCACAGGCTCAGAGGGGGACTGTGACTTGCAAAGCCAGAGCAGCAGTCCTGCTGTCCCCCCCTCCAGGAAGGGATTCACCCACCCCTGACTGTCCTGGCCTTGCTGCATGGGCTGAACAGATGCTCTGTAAGCCATGCAACCATGAAAGAGGGGCTTTCCTTGACCTATCCCAAGGCTCACTGTAGTTAGATAGAAACTTTTTGTTCTTTGTTTTTCCATCCCCTCTCCCATACCACTTCTTTTAGATTATACTAAAAAAAAAGCCCCTCTCTTCAGAGGTGTCACATCACCCCTGCATTTCATAGATGATGTCCTTAGATTTCATGAAAAGGCTGCAACAAACCGGATATTTGATTTTTTTGGGCTATGCACAAAGACTCTATTAGATGTGTTCAAATCAAAATTGCAGTGTCTGGAATTTATTAGTTTCTTCTAACGCTTCACTAAAATCCTTGCTGATAAAACATCTCATTCATATTTTTCAGGTGTCGCTTTTCTTCCAGCTAGTATCTCTTATCTCATCGGGACTAATCTTTTTGGGATACTTGCACACAAAATGGGAAGGTATGCTTCATTTAAAAATACTAATAATCTCCCAGTCTGTTCATGTACCATTTCCAGTGTTTCCCAGGGCAGTTTATTGATGATGGAAATTATTCAAGTTTGTTCTATATTAGCAAAAACACTTTTTCTTGAACATATTACTACTTTGGTTGTGTAACTCAGCATTTCAGATCTGACTTTGAAACCTTCAAGATCATCTCTAACATCCTCAGTATCGCCGATCTCTGAGTGATGTTTCTTCTTTGATAGGTGGCTTTGTGCTTTACTCGGGATGCTAATCGTGGGAATAAGTATTTTATGCGTAAGTAGAAGAGCATGTATCTTTCAAACCATCTAAACATTCATGTGTTCATCTTCAAATATGTGCTTTCCCCAGGAGATTTTACCACAGTCTCTGCTTTATGATACATTATTAAACAATGTGTAGTTAATAGGTTCCAGATCACAGTTTTGAGTGCTTTCAAATTTCAATGCTTCAATTATTTTGAAGGAAGACTGGCTCTCAAAGGAGGAGGATGATCCTTTTTTTGAGCTGTCACTTGACAGTTTACTCTTGCTCATAATAGTAAGTGTGCCAGTGGTTTAATGGCACAGTTGTCTGAAACAAAGTGTGCCATAACTACCTGGAAAATTTAACTTTAAAAAAGAAAAGGAAAAAGAAAACTAACCCTGTTAGCATCTGTGGTGTGACATAATTAACTGCCTGAACTTTCCTTTATAGGTACCATTTGCTAAAAACATTTATGGGCTCATAGCACCAAATTTTGGAGTTGGGTTTGCCATTGGTAAGAAAAATTACAATGACTTCTTACTATCTGTGGTTTATGTAAACATGATGTTATCTGAAGTTACATGGAAAATTAGTGTTGTTGCCGTTCTGATGTGACAGCAGTGAGATCTGAGCTGCAGCCCACGTTGGTAGACAGTACAAGAAGGATTAAAGCCTGGTGCTGGGGCAGTTTGAACAAGGCTGCTGTTAGACAGGCTGGGTTCTGACATCTGTCTGGAATTGCTCCCTTGACCTAAACAGATCTTTCAAACTGTCCCTGAAATTATACCTTGTTCTCAGAAATAAAGCAATGCAGTCTGCAAAACCCAATCTCTCCTGCTGTTCATAGAAAAAAAGAACAAAAAACAAAACAGGCTTAAATTTGTGTTCATCGATAGGAATTCCCAAGCCCATGCACATATACGGTTTTCAAGTCGTATGTGTGAACTTATGCTGGGCCATGTGGTCAAGCTGGGTTGGGGGCCATGGCTTGGATTTTAGCACGTGGCTGTTCAGCAAATGTTCTGGGGCATCTGCACACACAAGGCATGTCCAGTTAGAAAAGAAGTTACACGATCAACTACAAATCCCCAGTATCTTGGCAGCTTTGTCAGCTGTCTTGTGCTGTTTCTTGCAAGCAATGAAAGCGTGGCTGAAAAGACTTGGTGAAACCACTGTAGTAGTTTTGGGTGACTGGAAACTAATGCAATCGTTTAGGTCTACAGCAAGTGTAAGTTCATACAAAATAATTTTTCTGCTAAATTAAAGGTTCTTGGCTGATAATATGAGGTCAGAGCCTTTGCACATACGGTTGCTGGGAAGCGTTTGATGTGCTTTGAGCTCGCGTCTCTCTTGTCCTTTGGGAAGTGTTACATGTACATGTCCATGCACATCCACATGTGACTTCAGACACAGTAAAGATCATAAAAAGCACAGATAACACAGTTATTGAAGAATAGGATAATATAGGTTTTTAAGAATTTGAACTTATTTAAGAATAAGCATCCTTTTAATTGCGTTCACATGGTGCTTTAGCACATAGTTGACCAAGACATTAAAGGGGGGAAAAAAAAAACCAAACCAGCAGTATTGTCCTAAAATACACTTCCTTCCCTCATGACCAGGAATGGTGGACTCCTCCATGATGCCAATTATGGGCTACCTCGTAGATCTGCGCCATGTGTCGGTCTATGGCAGTGTGTACGCGATAGCCGATGTTGCCTTTTGCATGGGCTTTGCCATTGGTAAGTCCAGCCTTTTCCTGCCTATAACGCACCTGACAGTTAAGAGAAATATGCTGCAATGTTAGGTGTGAACCCTTGTGGCACTCACAGGCTTTAGGAGCTGGGGTGGTTATTTGGTTATTTTCTACAAGAAATCAGAAGCAGAGGGAAAGGATGTGGGGAACAGTGTTTGGCTTCTGTTCCCTTCTGCCATGATGCTGTGCTCATGTTTGTTAGCTGTAAGGGGCCTGAAGGCGGCAGGCATTGAGCACAAATAGGATATTCCTACGAAAGAAGCCTTGGAACATTTAAAACTAACACCACAGCTGTGCTCCTAATAGTCTGTGAGAGGAGTAACTCCCTGCTGACCTGCTGCCTCCCTGGGTACACGATACAGATGTTCTGGGAGTCCCTAGCAGCATCTCTGATTTCTTCAATTAATATGGAGTATGGAGCCAGGAAAGGTTTATGAGATAATTACAAACATGTCTTTACATTCCTCAACTCGATTTGTAAAGCGGGAGTTTTGTATATAAAATTACTGTTGTTTAAAATGTCTGCTGCAGATTTTATGTCTGAGTGATCTTCAGAAAACGGTTGTTCTTATTTATACAAGGTCCATCTGCTGGTGGAGCCATTGCAAAGGCCATTGGATTTCCATGGCTCATGACAATTATAGGAATTGTGGATATCCTCTTCGCTCCCCTGTGCTTTTTCCTTCGAAGTCCACCTGCCAAAGAGGAGAAAATGGTAAGGATAACATGGTCTCTTCCTTTTGTTTGGGGGTTGAGTTTTTTTCAGTGAGACAAATGATAATTTTTTTCTGCATCTTTGCCTCTAACTTCCCCGAAACAAGACCAGCGCAGTTTGTTTCACCCTCGTGCATCACCTCTGGAATAAACTCCCCCCTTCTTTCTACGGCCAAGATGTATAAAGGAAAGCTTTTTATTAGTTACATGTTACAAAGTCACACATTTGATTATCATGAACCAAACAGGGTCCAGCAGACATTCACCTGCAATAGCATATGCTGTAGTGGAGTCAATATAAAAACCACTTTTGTTTTCCTTGAAGTGACAGAATTGCTTTGACCAGTTCTGGTTTATTCCTGTGTGTGCCTCAGCCCTTTTTTTTTTTTTTTCCCCCATGGTCCTCTACAGTATATTTAGCACCATATTTTTTCCTCCTACTTCTTCCTCTGTACAGATCATCCGCCCTTACAAATTAATGGCTTCTCTTCTCCATACCACACGTCTCACCCTGACCCCCTTTTTAGTATAACTTTGCCAACAACTTTAATTTCCTATAGCAGTCAGTGCTCCCCAGCCGTGGGATGGTGCATAAGGACGATGCTTGGCCAGAGCAGCCACCCTGCCCTGTCCCCTGCCGTGGGATTTAGGGAAAAGTCTCAGCAGGCAAACATGTTTGTGGCTGTTTAGTTTGATGAAAATGTAATTTTGCGTGGCCGTGGTCTCACTGTGCAGCACCACATCTCTGCAGGGTAGGAACAGAACCTGGTGCATATGCTGCTTGTGCTTTGTACCAGCATGAGCAGAACAGAAGGTGGAAGAAGGAATCCTGGTGAAACAGTGGTGTACACGAGGCCAGAGACCTTTAGTTTTGCACATATTTGGACTGCAGAATCCCAGAGATTCCAGTTAATCCCTTGTCCTGACCTTTGCAGGCACCAATACTTTTTTTTTTTTTTTTTTTTTTTTTCCACACACTAAGGCTGAGGAAGAGAAAGGGGAAAATAAAAAGGTGGGGGCTGCTGGTGTTTGTTTCCCTGCGATCTGAAGTTTATTGCGTGCTTTCCTGGTCCCTGACAGGGCTTCATTTGTAACACTGAAGGAAGAGGATGTCTCCCTACAGCTTAAACATCTTCCACAGTAATCTGTGCAACATACTTTTAAATGCAAAGTGACTCCTATTCCCAAAGTGTCCCCTGTCAGTGAAAAGAGTCAAAAGGAGGATCCCTACTTTGTGCTCTTTGTATAATAATTAAAAATCAAACAATCACACTCAACCTGAAATGTGCTACCCAACTGCTCTGAGTACAGACTCCCATTGTCCCAGGAAAAATTAATCCCCGAGAGTGTAATGTCGTGGCTGAGCTGTAACTACGATAATCACCTGGAGTGCCAGGTCACAGTGTTCTGTTCTGGAGCTCTGCAGAAAGGAGGGGGAAAAGCAAAGCTAGTGAGGGGGACGGCTTGAGGCAGTAGGACTCCTCTTCCTCATTCATTGGCTTTTAATAGCTGGTTATACAACATAAGAGAGGCAAACTAAGCTGGATGCTAAGCAGAAATGCAAATATTCATCCTCTGTTTTCTTTCAGGCAATACTCATGGATCACAACTGTCCTGTGAAAACAAAAATGTACACCCAGAACATCCAGTCCTACCCCATAGGAGATGAAGAAGAAGAATATGAAAGCGATGAATAACATGAAAAGCCATAGAACATATTTTGGTGTACAAAATGCAGTGTTTCATGTGAAACATCTCATCCAGAAATAGGTTTTAGTTGTACCGTACATCTAATAGTGAAATGGTCAGAACCCCAAAGGTGTATTATCCATCACCCATGGTTATAAAGCAGACTGCTCGCCGCCTTACAAGGGGGTAAAAGCTTTGATAGGGGATTTGTATAGTGTTAATCTTTATTTTGTGTATTTAATTTTATTGAATATTACACTATATTTTTGATTAAATGTGTAGTTTAAATCTGTATAAATGTGAATTTTAACTATTTGGTTTTTTAAAGTCAATACATCAACACACAATATTTCATATTTTGTTTGGATTCGTAAGTTAATGGCATGAGCTTGGGTCCTTCTTATCTATTTGGAAAGAAAAAAAAAGCAAAGCTCAAAAAAAGCATATCCAATCTGCATCCTTGTAAATTATACCCTTGTAAGTACAAGGAGCTGGAGGCTGGAATTCAGATAGTAGACACGCCTATGACTTTTTTGATCAACTTTAGATCATACATAAGTAGAACAAGACACAACTTCTTTGGCAATTTCAAAAATGAGCTCTACCTGAACCACTCCTGGAAGGCTGGGGATAACAGTATTTTATATATTTTATCATATACAGATGAGTGTATTGCCATTAGTCAGTACTATTTAATGAAGTTTTAATTAGCTAACCCGTTGTGCCATATGAAGCCCCCAAACAACCCCACACCACCAGCTAAACATGCAGGGATGACTGTGTCCTGGTTCCTTTCCTTAAAGGGAACAAGAACAGCATGAAGCTACTTTTTATATTCCTATGTTTTGAAGCTTTTATTTTTAATATCTCTCAACTTTATTTTAGATGCATCTTAAGTGACTGGTTAAGAAAAGCTGCAGTATCATAGTATTTAGTTTTCCCATGTACTGATAGTAAGCCAATAACTGAAGCAGCTAAAAAAAACCCCATCCCTATTTTACATGTATTTGCATTCACATCTAGAAATTCAGTATATATTTTTCAAAAAAAGGAAGTTAAAATCTCAACTTTACTAACAATAATGAAACAAAAAAGACCAGTTTGTTGCCAGGATCTCTTAACATTTTGGAGCACAGTTTAATACGGGAAAAGCACTGTATTAGGCAGTCCCTATCTGCACTGAGAAAAATCAGACTTCTAAATAAAGTGTTTTAAAACAGTCCCAATGTCCTTATTGACTGTGGTGTACTTTTCATCTGTAAAATTAAAATCTTTATGTGCCTTCTTTCATGTAATTGCAGATGTTTTATGTACTACAGCATAGATACTATGTTTACATACAGTTTTGTAAAGTGTATATACTATGGTCAGAAAAATATGAAAAATACAGTGGATAAAACTTCAAGTATTGCTTTGTCAATAATTATGCATTCAGACCGCATTAAAATAAAGTTATCTAAAAGAAGCTCATGATCTATTGTAATAACATGTAAAAATAATATTAAAAATAATCCCCCTTATGAATTGCCTTACGCATCGCGGTTTACTCTGGGCAGGGGGGTGGGGGGGGGGGGGCCCAGAAATGAATTT
>NW_010145095.1:15572-24714 GCF_000699245.1 Pterocles gutturalis
AATTCAGGTCATGGGAAAGCATTCCTCCTTTCTAGTCCATTTGTAATTCAGGACAGATTTTCACTCCAGGTCATAAATACATGCAACTTGTTTAGGTAACCACAATGCTTCCAAAACCACTCTGTTATGTGACTGCTGGTCCAAGATTTAACTTTTAGGAAACAGATAAGGCCAAACAGTGCAGTACTAGGGCATACCACTGTATATGCTGCCAGAATGTTTAAGTAAGGGTGAAGAGGCTGAGAAAACATTACACGAAGCTTAAGTGGTGTGAAACACCAAGGAATATCATCCTCTGGTTGACTGGAAAAATCCACTTATATAGTGGTATATTCAAAAGAATGCAACAGAAAATATGTAACAGATGGAAACCCTGCCTTCAAAGCTGAGGTGTTTAGAGACAGACATTAACGTAGCAAAACCCAAGACTCTGCAGTATGCTGAGCGCTTCACTGCCACCGAGTGACAATTGTGCGTATCAATGATTACTTACATTAGGTTCAGATTTTAATGTTGCAGATCATTTGGACACTTGGAACTTTAGCCCAAGAGAAGTTAATTTACTTAGCTTCACTGAACTCTTTCTGGTCAACATCAAACTGTTAATCCAAATAAATCTGAAACTAATATACCAATGTTAGAATTCTAAATTATCACAAAAGATGTTAATTTATTTTCCAGCTGATTAACCAATGTATTGCTTAAATTCACAAGGGTAAAAGTAATTCAAACACAGCAACTTACACATTAAAAAAAAAAAAAATTACTTACTTCTTCAGGGCTTGGTTTTGTACTTTTGAGCAGATCAAAATTAAGGAAGAGTTCACATTAACCTGCAACACAGAACGAGTGAGGAGGCCCAAGGACAGATGAATCGATCACATTCCTCTTCTGCAGACAGAGCCAGGTTTCTGCTGCAGCCTTACAGATCAGCATCAGACCCTCCCTTTGCTCAGCAGACCCCCCCAGCTCAGTTTGGCTCCCCCCTGCTCTTCCTCTGCTCCTGGTCTACCAGAAGTTAGAGGAAGGCAGAGTTATGAGCCACACAGACACCCATGTTTGGGCTCTCTAAACCAGCTTTTCCCCCCCAAAAACCAGACATCTAGCAGTTCTACATTTTGGATTTTCTGAGCCATGGAAGAATAACTAATGAAAGATGAACCCTTTTTGCTGACAGTCAGGAAGTAACATTAGTCACAGAAAATACACAAAACGACCTTAGTTCATTTGCTGCCACCACATAGTCCCTCCCTGTAGTTGTAAGCTACCATCTATGTAAAAACCCCAAGGATAGGGAATGAGATAAAATGAGATAAAACAATTAGATAAAAATGAGCTAAACAGTTATTATCCATTAACATTTTCTGAAGGACAGGGAAAGTCAGAAGAATTCTTCTTGGACTTTTTTTTCCCCTAATGTAAGTCTAGTGGTGGTCACTATCACTGATATTGCCATTCAGTTATTATCTGTGCAGTGCTTGCTGGTCAAAAAAACCCCCAAACAAACAAACCCCAAAGAAAAATGAAAAAAACAAAATCCATGACTAACAAAGACCCTTAGCATTTTTGAAGATTCTCTAGCTACACAACGGATCAACTGGAATCACCATTTTGAAAAAAATCTACATCTACTATTAAACTGTGCGGAATACAAATAAATGCATACACAAACAGTAAGAACACATAAAAGCCCAATTAATCCAACAAACTGTAGTTTTATTTAATGCAAAATGTGTGGTTTTTTTCCCCAAAGACCCTTCCTTTAAGTAGTGGCTTTAGGTGATAAACTACTGCAATACAAATGTTTAAAAAAAATATTAACACAATGCAAAGAAGTTGATCATTTAGCAAAACTATTTTATTAAAGCTTATTCTTATGATAAAATAATAGCCAAGAAAATCATATTGGGCAGATCTTCTGCAAATGTGTGTAGCTGCCACCTATTCAGATATCATTAAGTCAAGATATTCTTGTTTTCTGTGGTATTCTTTATTTTCAGCTATTTACAATCAAGCATGAAGCAGAATACATCAGGAATGTAGTATTACAATTTTCGCCTCGAGATTCAATGCTTATTGTAATTAATGCCAGACAGGAATTTATGTTTTCCTTTTTACCACCAAAATGCAACTATTCTACCCTTTTCCCATTCAGTATATTTAAAAATATTGCACTACGTTTAATTTATCTCTTACAATCATCATTAGCAATGCTATACGAGGAAAACTATATCCAGCTTCTCTTATCCACTGTATTACACAAGCCAATTTAAAACCTTGAATGCATTTCTTTAAATCAGTATTTGCATTGTTTTCACAGCTCCTTCATGTGTACCAGGGTTTAAATGAAGTACTTGGATATATTTGAAAACCTCTGTAGTAGTCCATAAGAGCAAACACTGATGGAGATTGAATGCAGGTCACCACCAATGGTAAGCCACAGAGAAAATGGAGTGGGGAAGTCTTAATACGCATCTCAAGCAAGTATAGGTTAAACAACTTTTAGTCAAGAAGGGAAGCTAATTTTGTGCGATTATTTGCTGAAGCTTAATTTCAGAAGTGTGTCACATGCTTGTTTTAGCATGGATAGTGTTTTCCATACATCAACTAAATAAGTATCAACTGCCCAAACTCACAAAACCGTGCAAGCAGTTGCATGAGTGGAAGTAACCGTTTTGTTTAGAGGTACAGGTATGCTCTTCCATCTGTGAAAACCATTGCTTCTTAGTTTTGCACATCACAAAATAAACTGAGAAGCAAATTTAACGAATAGGTACATTACAGACTGCCTAAAGGAGTTATTTTATGCCATAAAGGAGTTATTTTACCATCTTAGATTCAACTCAATTTCCACAAAGGCATTTTTTTTTTCCTACTACCAGTGATACCAAGGATAATGATACCAGTACCTAAGACAGTACCTAAAATAAAGATGATATTTTATATGACATTTCTCTACACAGAAGATGGAACACATACATGTTTACAGGAAATAAATACGAACAACGGCCTTAGCCAGGTGATGCTAAGATCCACAGTTTACACGTAGCACAAGATCAGATAGTTCTTTTCGAAAGCTGCTGGCTGAAATTCTTCCTCATCCCTACTGGACTCACTTATTTTGCCTCAAATAAAACATGTTATATACACTATAGGACATTCTTCTGACAAAGGTGATCCTTCTGCTCAGACTGTCTCTTCTGTCTGAGAAGCTGAACACAACTTAGCACTATATGATTACTCAAAAGCCTTGAGAGAACACATTTAGCTATTTTTTAAAGTATTTTGTACCTTAATCTTTCTGAAATGATGAAGTCTGCAGCAAAATCTTATTTTTTTTTAATTATCTAAATCTGTATTACATGTTTTTTGATAGAATGCTATGAAACCCTCAACTCTTGCGAAGAAGAATTTTCCGTTATCAGATAATACACCACTACTTAAACATATAATTTCTTTCTGGAAGGCAACCGGTCTCTTATCTCAAAAAATATTCCCAATTAAATTATTATTAGATACTGGTATGTACTCTGATATCTAGTATTATTCAATCAGGATACGACAGCCCAAAGTTCTAAGAAGGATTTCTTTTTTAGCATAGCATTACTATATTTCATCTTAATTACAAACTATGAAAAGTTATTGTATTTAACAAAACTATGGAAAACAAATGATATGCAATGTTAACTTTAGTAGATATTAATAACAGACAAAATGAAAGACCTTTTCTTTACTTTCATGATATGTTTGGCAAAAAATACACAACTAGCTAGAAGACATACAATAACTGTGATCAACATTTCAAAGCCTGGTCCCTCAGTGATTTCTGTGTCAGTCATCAGCTCAGGCATGCAACAAGCTTATAATTTTTTTCATCATACAATGGAAACGAAATATTTCAAAAATCCTGCCAGTTCCCTGTTGAAAACACTAGCTCAAAAAAAAAAAAAAAAAAAAAGGAGAAGTCAGAAGGGCGGAGGCAAATAATACATTAAGGACACGACACATTGACATGAAATGGTAAGCTACGTAATTAGAAAAAATAAAAATAAGTTATTAAAAATAAATTTCCAATATAAAACTGAAAATGTAGGTTTAACCAGCCAATTTAACAAAATGATGGTGCTGTAGCTGGGGAAGAACCATTATTAGCTGGGCTCTTACACAGGCATATAACTGTGGAGAAGCAGGACATGTACATCATACCGGTGTTTTAATTTACGTGTATTTGTAACTAAGTGCAAGGTATTCTTTTAGTCAACTCCTTCAAAGGCTAAATATATAAATATCAGTCTACTGATTGAGGTGGATCAACTGGTTCTTCCGATATGATGTTGAATGTTGGAGCCTCTGTCAGACTGACATCTTCATTATCCACTTCTTCTGCTATATTGGGCTCCTCTGAATCTTTAGTCACTCTTTTGGCCTGCCGCTCTAATGACATGTTCTCCAAAGACTCTATGTCCTCAATGCCTGCTCTGTAGTGGATCATCAGCAGCGTAAGGGCCTGCAGTCTTTCACCCGACTTCACCAGCGCAGCAGCAATCAATGCTTTTTTCCTTGCATCGGTTGTCTCTTTATCTTCTTTAACGAGTGAATTATTATTTTCCAGCTCCTGGTCTATTTCGTTCTGCAGCTTATCCAACATAAATTCTAATTTCTGAAAACGCTCCTCTGTGGGTAAACTTCTGTAGAGATCACGTCCAATTTCTTTAACCGCAACAAAGACACTGTCATCTAGACCACCCTCCTTTCGGACCAGCTTTGTCCCAGAACCTGCTGCACGTTTTGAAGGACTGCTTGGCCCACTGACTTCAGTATCACTACTTTCATTATCAGAAGTGTTTGGTGTGTGCTTTGGCGAAGATTCTACCACCTCTGTTCCTTGCTCAGAAAGGCGAGCTTTAGGGACTTGACGAAGGTTTAACAAACGTGTGCTTGTATTGATGATATGCCTGGTCAAACCTGTAGTTCTGTTAACAGATTTAGATTCTGAATCAACACGAGAAGATGCAGCTTGGGGAGCTTCCTGTCCTTCCACTCTACAACCTCCCACAGTTTGATCAAGTCGCTTGTCAGGTCCTCGGCAATAGGGTGCATCAGTTAGACATTTTTCTTGACATTTTTTGTGGCAAACATAAGCACAGAGCATGCATTGTGAAGCCGCTTTAGTCCATACTTTCTTTCTGCAGTATTGACAATAAGTTGGATTCTGAAACTGAGTATCTTGAAAGTTATGCTTGTGCTCTGTAGTTTCTCCCAAATAAGGATCCTCTTTCTGCAGTGCATGATCTTCTTCCAAATGACATTCCTTTTCTTTCTCCAGGAGAAAGTTTGAATCATCTATTTCACCTTCTTTTAAATATTTAAAGTGTAAAGTTACATCACCGTAACAAAATTTTTCATTGAATCCTTTATGGTTTGTCAAATTCCGCAATGCTGTTCTAGTGACTGCTGCTTTAGGTGTAGGAGCATCCAGCTTAAATGTTCTAATGTATTCCATTGAGGATGTAGCTATACAATCTAGAGCAATTTCTTCAAGTTTTATGCTTGCATATCCTAAGCAGATAAAGCCACCTGCTTTGAAAGGTTCTCTGCACCACAGTGCAACATTAAGGTACTTATGGCATCCTTCTACTTCAAATACACAGGAGGATGTTCTTGTCCTTGGCCATCGGCCTTGCCGAATTTTATAAGGAATTTCTGGTGATTCCCATGTTTGATGATCATCTCCACTATCTTTACTACTACGTGCACTTTCTGAAAGTCCATCTTTCGAAGTATCTTGTTTTGGTGCTGTTATTGGTTTTGTTACCATTGAGTCTTCTATTTGATCACTATTCTTTACTACCTTCTCTGTACATTTATCTGCATTATTTGTAGGTGGAGGCGGCCTCTCTGGTTTTTCAGAAGATACACCTCCAGTTTCTAACAGATTTTGAGTTTCACTAGTAGGCAAAATAGGCTTACTTTGTGGCCTCGGTGGCACAGCAGGCTTAGTACTGGATCCTTGTGACTGTTTACCTGATTGCTGTGATGCATCAGAACTCTCAATAGTTTTGGGTGTTGCCACTTTAGCTCCATCTTTTTGTTGCATTTTTAATGTTGTCTGATAGCTTCCTAAATGTAGTTTTCGATTCAGAATGGGAGATATAGTTCCAAGTGGTTTAGCAGCAAGTATTACTACTGAACGTTTGGGACTCAGAGTTGTTGGCAGATCTTCTTTTTGGTCAGGTGATTCACAAGCTAAGTCCTCAAATTCTGAATCAAAATCTCTGTTATCAACATCAGCTGATAAACTAGCTTGGTCATCTTCTGGCTGTGTCAAGAAAGCAGAGTCTTCCAATTGTCCAAATCCATCCTGTAGCACCGAACCATGCTGATTATACCCAACAGGCCTTTCATAAAAGACTACAACTCTGTCCCCAGCCTGTCTAATAAGCTTCAACACTTGGACAGTTGATGTGATTTTAACACCTATCAAAAAAAAGAAAGATAAAAATTGTTGAATTTGAAAATGGTCAAAACCAGTCAACAAATACGTTTAGAACTTTAATAGTGGTAACAGTACTGTTGCTCACTAACAGAGGAAGTGACAGAAGAGCTGAACTGAACTGAAATAGTTGGATCCTTTCTATTTTATTCACAGAAATATTCACGTCAGGAGCTGAAAAAGACACTAACGTACACAGTCCAGTTTGCTGTTTGTTACCACTGTAGTCTTAAAGAGTAATCTTGATTTTACATACTAACACTTTTGACCTTTGCTATTAGACTTATTGTAAGTTTGGACTTTTCAGAGGTAGGCATTTAACAAAGGATTAAGCGAATGATAATCGTAAGTGGCCATAAATACACAAATGTCAGTTTTCATTATGAGCACTAGGCATAGCTGTAATTGTTGACAAAGGCAGCCTAGTTAAACCATATGCAGAAATGTCTTTCCAGTTCGTGAGATGACGCTTCTCTTAAAAGCTGATGTATTACTCACTGCCAATTGCTAGAAGCCTGTCTCCCCTCTGAAGATCAGCAGCCGCAGCAGGTGAGTTTGGAGTCACTGTTTCAATAACAACATGCCCTGCATCATCTTCCTTGGACTGCACAAGGCGGAGCGTCAGCCCAACACTCTGTAGATTTCCTTTCACTAGTTCTGCCTGGAGAGAAAGAAGTTAAAAGGTAAGGGTATGTCGATTAAGCTGACTGTAAGGATTCATGGTTACTAACGATCTTGCTTAAACTAAAATTATACAATTCATATTATGAAAAACATTACATAAGAACATCCATTGACTTCACTGAGCAGATTATCACAGAATGGATTCACTATCTGCCAATCTAGTCTATACCTAGGGAGAAAGATGGAACCAAAGGTCACCAGATCTGAAAAAGCAAATGCCAAAACTAGAAAGTGGTGCAAGGAATTGTTAGAAGAAGAAAAAAAATTGTATATCTGTTCAATAGTTTATATACAAATACCAACGGTACTGAGCCAACCTGTGCAAATACAAATCAGCGGGAATGGCAATACATGCCTCATCGTCACAAAAAGCCTCAATCCTAACAAAGCTACAACAAAACACAACCTCATCATCCATTTTAATGGGAAGAAGTTTTATTGTAAGGAGCACTGTACCATCATTCTCAGTATCACTTTGCATATACCACATTTATGTTATAAAACCTGTCAGCACAAGTAGCTCTTCAGTCGTCTATACAAAAGGTGTTTGGAGTGAGAAAACTCTTACATACTTACACATTGCTAAAGTATATTTAGAACAAATCTAAACTAAGACTAGCCTAAGAACTTTCTTGAAAAACTCAGAACCCTTTCCTCATATTTATCTTGCAACATAAGTACAAGATAAAATTTAACACAATAATCTCAAATATTTTCTTCTTAAAAAAAATGACTGAGATGCTATCTCTGTAGTACAGTTCCACCCCACACTCATACACAGATCTTTTATAATCTGGAAGTCCCTATTGAATAATATGTCTAGGTAGTGACCAATTGTTTACACATCTCAGCATCCAAGATCTTTGGCAACTTTTTTCTTAATAAAGACTGTCCTTAATGAATTTAAAATACCTTTTTTTTCCTAAAGGACATTCCTTCTGGACTGTTTCAAATCACTATCATTCCACCAAAGTATATTCTGTCTGTTTGAAAGGGGAACTCGGAGTCTACGTTTCAGTTCCAAGGACAGAAATTTAATTTGCTTTTTTGATTCCCAAGAACAGAGAGACAGATACTGTTTGTAGAAAACCTCCAAAGGAAATTTTCTATTTGCTTTCAATTTACTGAGTTTACATAGACAGTTTTCTCCTCCATCCTGCATTTACTTTGTTGCTCTTCAACTGTCGATGTTTGAACTGTCTGGAGTTGATCCTCCTCTTTTAAGGATGTGTTCGTTTGCTTAGTTTTGTACAATGACTTTCCACAGATGAAGTGGATTACTTAACCTCAGTTCAAGATTCTCAACTTGGCTGCATAGGTCTCACTCCTTTCCTATAATCTTAACAAAAACTAAGATGTGGTGCTGTTAAGTGTTGTTTAGTTCTTTAAATAAAAATGCTACAGTAATTAACAGTTTGATGAAGAACAGCACTGAGTTTGAAGAGGCAGACTTACATTAACTTTTTAAGCTTTGCCATTAACTTTCTGCATTTCCCACAGTGACTTATTTTCTCTCAAACTTCATTAACTTGTCTACCATGAATACCCAGTAAAGTATGCAAGCATAACAAGATCAGATAAAAGCTTAATTTCAGTTCCAAGATTCCAGGTTCTTCTATAATGCAAAGAAGTAAATAGTTGCAGAAACAACTGCAGTAGGTATTTTGGTGGTTTTTTTTTTTGTTTTGTTTTAATTAAGGCCATTCCCATTTACACCAAATAAATTCTGATGCATAATTAAATAAAAAAATAATAAATTTTGAAGTGTTAAGAAGCAAACAAAAAGTATCAGAAATGCCTGTGGAAGAAAATAGAAACTTTTTTTAAAGGAAAGAACTACTTTTCTGCATTAATCCCTTGTTTATATATAATAAGGCTTTAAATTAGCAATTCACAAGTGTTGCATGTGACGTACGGAAGCAACAGGAACAATTACAACAAATGTAAAAAAAAAAAAAAAAAAAA
>NW_010145096.1:0-2166 GCF_000699245.1 Pterocles gutturalis
GTGATAACGGGGCGGCTGCGAGGGTCCAGGATTTGTCGCGGTGCAAGGATGGTGGGACACAGCTCCAACCATCGCTGTCCCTTCTGCAGGCGTCGGGGTTTGTTTCATTGTCACAAAACCCAGGTGCAATTTTCCATCTCATCAGATGGAAACACACTCAGGTCATTCCGGGGCCCCCAGGAGCAGGGGGACCCAGACCACCGGCCCAGGTGCTGTGACAGGCTCGTGCAGAGCAGCTCAAAGGGTTCTGAGGGTGTTTCTGGGGCACTTTGGGAATCGGGGATACCCTGGATCTGCTCAGGTCTCGTTGGCCGTGTCACCTGCAGGTGCAGGGGCACCAGGGTGAAGCAGGGACCACAGCAACCATCCCCTGCTGAGGCTGTGAACCAAAGGAGCGCCTCTTTCAAAAGTTTATGTATATTTTTTTTGGTTTTTGCTGTCTCATATCCTAAATACAACGCCAGAGGAAGAATCCCTCTCCCCTATGGATCCAGAGCGTTTGCCGGGCGGTGGGCACTGGGAGGGGGAGTTTCAAGCCCACCACTTCCCAGGGTTGATTTTCTGAACCATTTGGGTTGCAGTGACCTGTAACCACTCTTCCTGGAGTTGGGCAAAGCGGGAGGAAGGCAAAGAGCTGTTTATTTTTCAGTGTGGGGATTTTTGAACAGAGGGTAGTGCAGCACGTTTCCTGATCAAATCCCAGATTCTGAGTGCGCCAAGCAGCTGTAGCGCTGAGGTCAGGAGAAGGGCTGAGCAGGGATAGCCCCCTGGTCCAAAGGAACTCGGATGGATTTTGGCCAAGCCAGAATCCTCCACGAGTCCCGGGGTTCGGTGCGTGCAGCCCTCGTTATACCCAAGCTGCCAGGAAAGGGCTCTGGTCCGGTTTGAGGATCATCTCCCGCATCCCGGAGCCACCAGACGGGCAGATCCATGGGATGCGGCAGATCCTGGAGCACGGGTGGAGGAGAGCGATCCCACGGTGGGTACGGACCCGGAGCCATCACCCCGTGGTACCCCGAGCGGTGTGTGCGAAGCGCCGCGGAATGAATTGATTTGATAAATGGACATTTATTACGCTCACAAATTGGCTGAAACCAATTTCGGTCACATCAAGCCCTGCTAACTGCTGGGGTATTGATTTGTGTAAAGTAATACAGTGAATTTATCAGTTCAATAGCCGGCTGAAGGGCCTCTCGGAGACACCGCGCCGCAGTCACGCCGTTACAGATGGACAAAATAAAGCCTCAGCACCGCCGCCGCCACGCTGGAAATGGCTACGCAGAAGAAGGCCTGGGCGTCATCATCATCAGCCTCGGTGCTCGGGCTGAACGTCCTAATGACATTTCAGTGAAGCAGGGTGACCTCCCTCCTCTGACCTCTGCATTTCTGCCAGCCCCGAAGTCACAGGAGGAAGGGGACAGCGCTCCGGGAGGCGTAGGGTGGAATTCCTGCCTGGCCATCGACGAAGAGTGGTCGATGCGGCCGGTGGCTGATTTTTGGGTACAAACCCCACGGAGGGGAGTGTTCCTGCGGGCTCTCCCGGGTTTTCATCCTTGTGATGGGTGCTGATGTCCCTCTCTGTCCCGGGATGGCGTCTCTGTCCCTCTTTCCGAGGGCAGTGGCCAGCCCCGGAGAGCTGCCAGCCGCCGTGGCTGCGAGCCCCGGGGGCACGCTGGCCCCTCGCTGGGGATATCCCGAATTTTTGGGGTTTTCCAAACCTTCAAAGCGAGGCTGTGCGCTAGAATATCTCATTGGTTGTAGAAAAGGCTTAATCTTCATCGCTCTCGATCTAACGAACCCCTTAACAATGATCGGCACCTCCCGGCTGGGATCTTACCCCGAGTCCCAACCACGAACCTTAGGGTAGATTTTTCTGGGACGGTTTATATCCCTGGGAGTGAGACAAGCTTTTACCCATAAAGTCTGGTCTTGTGCTGCGGAAGGGAGTGAAAAAACCCCAGCACTTAACCTCGCTGCCTTGGGCCCGATGGACGCGCTGATCCCTGCGAGTGGTCACTCCGTGCCTCGAAGCACAAGTTTATTGCCTTGATTGCCTGAGCTGGGATTGCTGCGGAAATGTCAGCAGTCGTGTTAACCCCCATCAGTTGTTATAAGATTTATCCACCCGAGTGCTCGACCTCACGTTCGCTGTGATAAAGGGCAGGG
>NW_010145096.1:2397-3202 GCF_000699245.1 Pterocles gutturalis
ACACGAGGTGGGATGCTCCTGGAGATGTGGAGGGGCTGGGTTGGCTCCAGCACTGGGCAGGACACGTGGTGGGATGCTCCTGGAGATGTGGAGGGGCTGGGATGGCTCCAGCATCCAGCAGGACACGTGGTGGGATGATCCTGGAGATGTGGAGGTGCTGGGATGGCTCCAGTGCTGGGCAGGACACATGGTGGGATGCTCCTGGAGATGTGGAGGGGCTGGGATGGCTCCAGCGCCGGGCAGGACACACGGGATGCTCCTGGAGATGTGGAGGGGCTGGGATGGCTCCAGCACCAGGCAGGACACACGGTGTGATGCTCCTGGAGATGTGGAGGTGCTGGGATGGCTCCAGCACTGGGCAGGACACGCGGTGGGATGCTTCTGGAGGTGTGGAGGGGCTGGGATGGCTGCAGCACCGGGCAGGACACATAGTGGGATTTTTTAAGATTAAATTGGGCTTTTTTAAGGTTAAATTGGGCTTTTTTGGCTCTTTGGGCTGGCCCCAGCGGTGCAAACCTTCACCTTGGGGAAGACCCCCCATCTTTCCCCGCAGGCTCCGCAGGGGCTGGGGGATCAGTCACGCTCCTCTGTGTAAGTCGCTGCGATGGTTAATCACCCTCATTTTAAAAACCTTCTGCCTAATTTCTTGTTGGAACTCTTCTGGTCTGCGAGATGAGTGAGTTCTGGGCTTTCTCCTGGAGGAACTTACTGGCCATGCCCAGGTCAGTCCCATCCCTCTCGCCCTTAACCTCGGCACATTGATTTTCTCTTGCCGTTGGAAAACAAGCAGGTGGTTGGTGACAGC
>NW_010145097.1:0-974 GCF_000699245.1 Pterocles gutturalis
ATATAATATTATTTATTAAAAAAATAGAATATACCTGCCCCAAAAGACATCTAGAATATTTTCTTTTGCTATTTTCATTGTGCATCCTTTCTAGCATTAAAAAAAAAATCTTGTTTTCTTACCTGTTGGAAGGAGTGTCTTGACGGGAGCTTTTAAAAAAATACAGGAAGGAACGAGACGACTCGAGTTACCAGTGAAGTAGGAGGAGCAATTCTGGGAAAAGAATATAAGAAAAAAAAAAAAAAAAAGAAATGCCTTTCACCTGTTGATGAAATCCGGAAGTCTGATAGAAGACGATAAGTAAATATAAGAGATTTATTTTTCTGGGTGTGTTGGGTGTCTGTGGCCAGGTTTTGGTAGCAGGGGGGGGGTAAGGGTGGCCTCTGGGGTAAAAAGTGGGGGGCTGCTCCCGTGTCGGACCTACCCCGGGGACAAAGCTGAGCCAGTCGGTGAAGCTGGTGGCACCTCCGCAAAGACATGTTTATGACGGGGCAAAATGCAGCACAACAGGAAGGGAAAAAAAAATGTGGGAGAAATAAACTTGGCGACACCAAGGTCAGAGAAGGAGGAAGGGGAGGAGGTGCTCCAGCTTCCAGAAATTCAGCTACAGCCTGTGGAGAGGACCATGGTGGAGCAGGGGAATCATCGAATCGCGGAATGGTTTGGGTTGGAAGCGACCTTCAAGATCATCGAGTTCCGACCCCCTCCCATGGGCAGAGACACCTCCCACTAGCCCAGGTTGCTCAAATCAAGGAAAAGTGTGAGGAGGAAGGTCTGAAGGCAAGTAGAGAAGTCAGGAGTGAAGATGAGCCTGGGAAAAAGGAGCGTGGAGAGAAGGTGTTTCAGATTTTTGTCTCTGTTTCTCACTATCCAAATCTATTCTAACCAACAGTAAATCAATTTTCTCCAAGTTGAGTCTGTTATTCTCATGGGGCTTGACCATCTCCTTCAGAGTCTTTCTCGAGATCACAGAA
>NW_010145098.1:0-439 GCF_000699245.1 Pterocles gutturalis
GTGGAGCGGTTCCAGGTGGTGAACTCATACGGGCTGTTCCGCAGGATGACCGGCGTGGGTGGGCGGCCCGAGGTGGTGCTGGAGGGCAGCTACGACCAGCAGGGCTGGACGGTGAGCCCGTGTTTTGTCATTTGATTTGGAAAAGAGCCTTTCTTCATGGAAAGAGGGATCTAACATGGGAACAGGCTGCCCAGGGAGGCCGTGAAGTCACCATCCCTAGAGGGGTCAAGAACCATGTGGATGTGGTGCTTCGGGACGTGGTAGGGTGGTGCTGGGGTGACGGTTGGACCTGCGGGTTCTTGAGAGGTCTTTACAACCTTCACAATTCTTCTAAGATCCCAGAGTCCAACCGTTAACCCAACCCTGCCAAGGCCCCCGCTGAACCCTGTCCCTCAGCGTCACCTCTACACGGTTTTCACAGAATCACAGAATGTTAGAG
>NW_010145099.1:0-2650 GCF_000699245.1 Pterocles gutturalis
TCCAGCAGCTTTTCACAGAAGCCACCCCTTTAGCCACTCTTCTCCCCCAAAACCTGTCACACAAACCCAATATGATAGTACATTTTAAATAACCATTTCTATTCTCAGAAAAGATCACACATGTTGAAGTCCCAGAGAACTGATTTTGGGATCACAAGATGACATCACTAGTTTGCCAGTCCAAAAAAAAAAAAAAACACCTCACTGCCACCAAACCCCAATATTTGGCATCATCACCACTCTCGGTACACCAGACATCTGCACGTCTTTCCTCTCTGACTTGAAAGGCAACTGAACAAGCAGCTCTGTGCCTACAGCAGGGATGAAGACTGAAGAAAGCTTTCTGCCTGCATCATCATCCCTGATTTTGCTAAGGTGCTTGCTGGTGAGTGGGCAAAGCCCCACTGAGGTGCTTGGGGGTGCAGGAGGTTGCCTCCATAGTGCTGAAAAAAGAGCTAATGTTATGCAGAAAATAAAAAGTTTTGAAAATCAACAAAGGTTTACAGGACATGAGAATATACCAAGCCCCCATAAGTTCATTTTCATGTTGAAGACCTCAGGCTGGTGCTGAAAAAGTGGCTGCTGGGTTTTTTCCCCAGCTGAGAAGCTCAACCTGTTCCCTCGGACACAGCTTTTCATGTTTGCCACAGCCTACCCAGGGCTGTAAACTATTCAGTAACTCCAAGTTGCTGTAAAACATACCATCCTATAAAGTGGGGTTTCACACAGAGACTTCCTCACAGTGGAGGTTTGGGAAATATATGTCTGGAACTGAATTTTCAAGGACAACATAAGAATATTTTTGATGTCTCGAGGGACAAGAGTTTCAATTTTACTAGTTTTTGGGAGGGCTGCTGAGGCACATTGTGTGGGCTGGGATGAAAGCACAGATTTTGAAGGGAGTTTTAATACTGTACATGTGAAATACAAAATAGGTATAGACTGAGGTGCTTACGTTATTTTTATAATCTTCTGAAATAAAAGTCACCCAAAGTCAAGTGTGTAATCATTGCAAAATTTTTTTTGAGAAAATGCTGCAAATCAAAATTATTCATGATTAGTCAGTTTATGATGGAGCAGTTTTGAATAAATAATTTTTGTATAATTGTGCTTCACTTGGGAGCAAGTTGGAAACATGGAGATGCAGAATTTCCCTGTTTGCTATGAATGAATTATAACAAAACCTAAAAATTCCAAAAATCTAAGGAAGTTTCTGCAATAACTCTAACA
Source organism: Pterocles gutturalis (assembly GCF_000699245.1). NCBI lineage: Eukaryota > Metazoa > Chordata > Aves > Pterocliformes > Pteroclidae > Pterocles > Pterocles gutturalis. The sequence continues at coordinate 1,231 of NW_010145099.1, forward strand.
CAGTCAAGTGACGTTCTCCCAAGTACAGGTTGTTAAAGGAGTGAAAACTTCCTTCCCTCACAAAACAGCATTTCATGAATTAAAACTTTGCATACATTTCCTTACTTACTCACATTTCTTACTTCCAGTGACACCTATCAGGGAGACAAGTGTTCTTCTCCTTTATGCTGGCGGGGAGTGGGTGGGCAAGGAGGTATATAACAATTAACCTCAGGCCACTTCTTCAAAGCCAGGTGCTAGCACAAAGGTCACTATTACTTTTTCAGTTACACTCATTGTAATGTGCTTTTTTTTTTTTTTTCATTGCTTAAGGTAAGGAAACCCCACAAAAAAAGACTTCCTTGATTTGTTGGCATGTTAGGGTGGAGTGACAGTGCAAAAAAAGCATCTTGCTTTAGTAATGGTACATCATTGGTTTAAGTTATAGCTGAACTTTTTAGATCTTGATTTCTAGATGCCTCTTTCTAGAAAGATTTGGAAAATAACTTAGATTTAACCAGGCTCGGTTGTTCCAATACAAATGGCAATTCATCCCCTGACCAAACCCCTAAGTCTTGGGTGTGAACAGACTGGCCCGTTTATCCTTCATTGGATAAATTACTTTCAAGGCACAACATGAATTATTATAAGATTTGGAAACTCCAGAAACCTTGATCTTTCCATACATATTCATTGTTCACTGTTCAAGCAAAATTGGTCCTGCCAACTTATTTTCACCAGCTGACTTGCTGGTGTATGCAGCTGCTGGTACTGTAGGTGGGTAGCTGTGGCGCTCCAGGACATGGTTTAGTGGTGGACTTGGCAGTGTTAGGTTAATGGTTGGACTAGATTATCTTAAAGGTTTTTTCCAGCCTAAATGACTCTATGATCCTACGCTTTTTCAATTTTAAAGCTGCATGCTTGATTCATCACAAGGGATGCAACATTACTTCTTTTCCTGACTTGGTGACTCCCAGGTCTATGGAATGTCTTCACAACAACTCCTTAAACACTTCTCTTGTTGATATGTCTAGGAAAACAAATTAAGAAGCAGGGAAAAATAAGAACAAAACACTTTTTTAAAGAAAGTGTCCAAGATCCTGTTGTGGACTCCAGCTTTTTTCTTAGTACAACTTTAGAAATGCTGATGCTGGTAGAAAAAAATGACTAATTGAAGCAATTCACTATATAGTATCTGCTTTGAAAATACTCACTTGACCTTGCAAAAATTATATAAGGAATCTCTGAACACAATAGATTCAGATCAGAAAAAAATACCAGGTTTGTAATGTGTCAGCCAGCCATGCAAAACTTCTCATTCAGCATCTGCAAGCCACCAGAGACTAGTCATTCTCCTATTCTAAACTAAAATGCTCTGCAACCTTCAAAAAATAAGATGGACCCAGGTTTTCAGAGGATGCAAAACGGTGTTAGTTACAGT
>NW_010145100.1:0-14501 GCF_000699245.1 Pterocles gutturalis
AGCTGCTCCCTTGTCTTCTGTCAAAATCATCATTAAAAGCCTCCAGGATGCTCTCAAAAAATCTTTGCTGTGGACTGTCCCTGTGCTGAGCTCATTTCTGATGTGCCAAATGCTGCTGTTTCATTCTTTCTTTGTGCCTTCCCTTCCCTTTGCCTACTTTGCCATTTTCCTTCCCCAACTTCTTCGGTACTGAGCTCTCTAACCCAGGCCCCATCTTTTTTCCTTAATCATTCAGTACTCGGTCTGTTATGTCCTGGTCCTTGCTTAAGATTCCTACAAACCATGGTGATACGGAAAGTATATCATTAGGATCGATTCTGTGGCACCTCATGTCTGAAGGTAAGAAAGGTGTGATCTTAGTTACCTCTAATCATTGCTGGCTTTAAAAGTACTCTCAGACAACCCATAGAAATAAGTGTCATAATTCCTTGTCTCAGAATAAAGTTATCGGTTTCTCTAGTGTTACATTTTTTTAACCCATTTTACTTGAATTTAATGTAGTTATTTAACTTTCAGTTTCTTCCAGTTGCTAGCCCCTCACCTAGTTCAAATGATTCATCCCTACTGCATTCACTGCCCAGGAATGTTGGCTTTCAGCAAACTACAGCAAATAATGTAAAATAAACACGAGTGTGCTTTCATCTCACAACAATCTGGGTTAAGTACATATTTCACACACAGCACCACAGGATATGTTAAATTAAAATCAGAACCACCAGATTTAAAAAACCAATACCAATTCAAACCGTTGCTGAGTTATTTCTGTATTCACTTATATGCAACAGCGGGCATGAGCAACAGCCATTGCTTTGTTAACCCTAAAATGTGCCATTTGACAACTTTTTCCTCCATTAGTTGAGGAAAAACAAGACTTTTTATTTGAACTACTCTTGGTAGAAATTACTCTTATATACTGTGGTGTATCCTGATCTCCTTGAACAAATCTGTGAGCCTACAGATAGTCATGTCTCCATCTTCCTCTTATTTTAGTGTTCTACATTTTCAAAATTACTTTCAATCACGCTCTGAAAAAGCAAGCTGGAATGGGTTCCTTGAAATGATAAGTGCATTTTTAAGTGTCTGCTGCTTCATGCTGCCAGAATCAAGCAGTCTGGGTCTTGCATGTATTCATTTTTCTAGTCAAAAGATGTAGGAGAGCTATATTTGAACAGAATACTGTAAGAATGAGGCAGAGACTGGGATCTGACAGGAAAATATCCATGTACTGGGCAAGACTCAGATTTAATGCACTCTTACTCTAGATTTCCATAGCGTAACTTTTTGTGAATCTAGTTTCTCCTTCCAACACCAGGATAGGAATCGTGCTTGCTTGCTGATTTATTCTGAAGATATGCAGAATAGGCATTATATTTCCTTTAGACTTTAAACACAAGACTAGAGATTCCCTAAAATTTAGTAAGGCTCTCTTTCAATGCCATGTTGCTATGTTTAGACATTAGCAGAGTCTAAAAGCCAGAAATTAAATTCTGGGCTAACAAGAGAAAACGAGAATTATTGTAGTTTATATCTTTTCTTGCTCCATATAATTGCTTGACAAGGCTATTCCTTCCCCTCTGCAGTGTCTGCTTGAAGAGATGAACAGGGACATTTTGGGGAGGTTTGCTAACACACTGCTTTGACAGCAAGGCTCGGCTTTCTCTGAGTTTCTTGGAAGGATCTGCACTTATGGGAATGGCTGAAGTGTCCTGGGGACAGAAAAAGAAAAAAAATTCATTTTACTAGGTTAATGGTTCCTGGATCCTGAAGGGTCTACCACTTGCCAAAACTTCTGCTTGCTTTTCTTCTCTCAGCTTTCATGCTGCTGTAAAGCTAGACAACAACTTTCCCTGACCAAAGAAAACCATTGACCTTTACTGGTGTTGACAAATACAGCAGAAGACAAATCCAGATACAAATATTTTCATCCATTGCCACAGAAACTCTTTGAGAGCCATATAGCCCTGTCTGCTCAGCTGAAATGTGAACGCAGTCCCTTGGCTGAGAATGGATGGAAAACCTTTCTCTCACTAACAAAGCAGCACTATGTACTCTTCCACCCAGCACAGGAGGAGAAACATCACTATTCCCACAACCCTGCTTTGTTTCTCTTTTAGGTCAGGTTTTGTATAAGGAGGAAAGTGATGAAGCTTGCCCTTAGGACCGGAGGTTGGAGGAGGTGGTAGTTAAGAAGGGCAGAGGAGCTCGTTCTAAAAGACTTGCAGGTTAGGCATTTTATTCTAGCGGAGGCTTTGAGAGAAAACTGAATGTTTGTATTCCCAGAATTAGAACAGCTTTATTACAGCTCTACTGCTGTAATTTAGGTTTAGAGCTCAGTTCAAAACCCAGTACTACCGCAACTGGCATTGGTAAAGAAAAGAGGATAAATAAGCTGGTAGTTTTTCCTCCTTCAAAACTTAAAAAAAAAAAAGGTCAGGATTTTCAAAATTACGGGAAAATTCAGCCTAAGGGATTTTCTCTGTTGGCTTCAATGATATTTGGATCCAGTCCTTGGAGACAATATTACTTCTAGGGCAAAATGTAATAACAAAGGGAGAAGAGCACTGAATCTCATAGCCACTGTAGAGTAGAATTAGATTTTAGTATGTTCCTGGAAGGTCTATATATTCAATTAGAATAGTTTTTGGCTTCTTTCAACAGTTGAAGCCCTTATTCGCTAATCTCCAGTTGTGCCTATACTACAGGTTAGAGGAGTGGCAGGGCAAGCTTGTGCTGGGAGATGGGAAGCAGAAGCAGGTATGTCATTGGGAGAGAAGGCCAAGGGAGACCCTAGTTCCAGTTTTGGTCTTCTCTTTTCTACCACTGGCTGGTAAATCATCCACAGTATCTCCACAGGCCAGCCCACTACAGAGCTGCATGGAAATCTTCCATGGTAACTTCCTTCCCATCAGAAAAAAAGTGCTAATTTGTTAAAAACAAAGAGTTCTATCTAAGTGGGGCAAATTACAAGAGAACTCATTTTGAAAAATGAATTTTTAGAGAGAGTCTTCCAAGACAGTCTCACCTGAACTTTCTGGAGGCAAATGTTTCAGTTTCTGAGTTCGAAAAGACAGTTTACCAGGCCTCAGCTTTTATTTTATAGTACATGAAAAAAAAAAAATTTTCAAGATGGAATAAGAATGAGACATTGCATTTTTATAAAAATGAAACATTGAGAGCTGTTAAAAAAAAAAAAAAAAGTTTTTTTCCTGGTGTTTTTTGGGGGTTTTAGTTCAGTCTCATAGGAAATTTGGCAGAAAAATGGAGTGCCTTTGTTCCATTCTGAGAAAAAAGGCTTTTACAAACCCATTGCTTTCCCTGCCGACCAAAAAAAATCCAGCTCTCACCCATCCCTAAAACTCAGGAGCGTGTGTCTTTTGCAATGGCAGGGCTGGAGCTGTGCTGTGGGTGCTTGGTGGGAGTGTAGCCAGATAAAAACACTGTGCTGTGAGGGGAATAGAAACTTCAGCTCGTAGGTAGGAGTGGGTGAGCCTGAGAATTACCCATGCTCGTATGAAAATTGGCAGCCTGGCTGGAAAGCATCCAGGATCTCCAAGTGCCTGGAGTTTACAGGCCAGCCCAGGAAACAGCCCGCTTTAACAGCTCCAGGACACCCGGGAGGCCTTTTTTGGTTAAGTGCAAACCTTTACTCACACGCACATGCCCCACCTTAAGCAGCAATCCAGTCATTCTTAAATAATGTCTTAAAAATAATTAAATGACTTTACATCATGTTCCAGGAGATTAAATTTTTCTGCCTTGCATTTCTTAAAGCTACCAGCTTATAAGGTAGCATGACAAAGTAACAAAAGGTCATACGTGGCACTACTTGCTGCCTCCGACAAGAAGGACTAGCCTGGTACCTTATTACTCCTTTTCTTTACTAAGGAGAGGAAAGAAGAAAACCACAATAGCCTCGGCTTTGGCCAGGTCGTGTCCCCTCGTCTCTTTAATACAAGTGCAGGATGGTGCATTTGGAATTGCCTTACCTCCTGTTAAGTTGTGGATGTCTTCCAAACATCAAAAGTATGTCCTCCTCAGGTGGAACTTGGAGAATCCCTTAATTTCTCCAGTATTTATAAAAAAACCCCAACCAACCAACCAAAACCAGATTAAAAGTGAGGAAAGGCTCTAAATAATGCCGGTGTGATATCACCTGCTGGGCTTGTGGGGCTCTTTTGTTTTTCTTTTCAGTTTTTCACTTTCATGAGACTTAAATATCTACATTTTAAGACTATCTGTACTGGAGAAAAAAAAACAAACGTCATCAGCAATAGGCAGAAACTGATGCTAGAAACAGTTCTTGGAATAGTGCACTGCAAATAAGTGCCTCAACCTCACAGTGAGACAGAAAGGATGCTCAGCTGGCATCCACACCGAGGTGCCCTCAAGGCAGGCTTGGCTTGCACATGGGCAGCGTGGCTGTCCCTGCCCAGCCTGCCTGGCCTTTGGGCTCACCAGCAGCTCGGACACCCCTGCACCAGTAATGGTCAGGGCACCAAGTACTGGGTCACAGCCCAGCTCTGACGATGGTAGCACGGGAGTTCAATGCAGCACTTCTCTGCACTTCTCTACCTGTTTTGCTGCTGAAACAAGCTTCTTGTTTTTGTAATGCTTTTCAAATCAGCTTAACTATGATTATTAATGTAATCTCAACTTTCTTTTTGTATTAGGATAATGAAAAATGTAGGTGCTATTGTTGACCAGTACTCTAACATTGCAACCCTGTGTCTCGTTCCAGTCCCTGGCACCCCAAACCACAGTACAGATGCAGGTCTAATAGCCTCTCCTGGGCAAGCCACTAGTCTCCTTGGGTGAAGAAAGGACATAAAGAGTAAAGATCTCAGGATAAATGAAAAAGCTTTTTGAAATTTTTCTCTCTCTTCTCAAGTGTTTAATTAAAACATTATTGAGGAGGAAATAGCAACTAAAAGAGAAAATGACAGTCTATGGTCTTTGTGTCAGACTTGGAATATGAAAGATGAGAAAGGAAAGAAAGAGACAAAAGAAAGGGAAGAAATAATACAAAAATGAATGAAAGAGAGGAAATGGCCCAGATATGAAAAGAAAGTGAGAGGCAAAGTGGCTGAGAAAAGAGGGAGAAGAAATTTTGAAGAAAACATGTGAGAGTTCAAAATAGTAGCTGTACATGTTTCTAGTGGAAAATAGTCATTATGGGGCATGTATAAGCAAATATGACATTAAAAATTACACAATAGCAGATAAGTAAAGGCTGTGGGTAGGTCTGGATAGTTCTACTCCAAATAAGGCAGTTGAAAGTCAGCATTCCCTTATTGCAGCTATTGTGAAGCTAAAGTTCACTTGTACTGAAATGTTTCCTTACTTTGTATCATAGCCTGATAAGTGATTTGTTCCACTGGGAGAAAACTTTTTATCACCACGGCCCATGTGTGCTTTGTTGGCACAGTATCTAAAGTCCAATTATTCAATATACTTTTTCAGCTGGTGGGTATTTGTTTGAATTTTTAACAAAGGCAGGGTAAAACAGTGTTTTTGGAGAATTCTGGTTTGCACTTTCTCAGCTCTTCTTTCGCTACTTTTTCTCTCTGTCTACAGCCAAATCCACTCCCTAAAGTGCTGAGGCTCTGCAGCCCTTAAATAAAAAATCCTTTGAGTGTTTGCAATACCCTACTCACCCACAGACATAGCACTTCTTCCAGTGGCTGTTCCCACCGCTGCTCTGCTGATGGGCTCCGGATAGGCCAAGCACAAACAGTCACTTCTGCTGTCTTCAAGGGACCACTGAGGGGACTACACATGTAGCAAAACCAAGTGCCATAGCTGCAGCAGCACAACTGGTTCTCCCAATGCTAGCGCAACCACTGCGTGGTGATAGTTTGTCAACACTCTTGCACTTATTAAATTCCTCTGCTCCTTGATTTCCTATGCTGAGTGGTAGCCAAAGCCATAATCTGTGATCTTTCTACCTTGTAAGCATCTTGCAGTCAAACGGTTTAACAAACAGGTGTCCTGTTACAACTAAAACTACCTGGAAATGGCACCGAACTTTTCCAAAATGTGCCATGTAAACAGCATACTTTTTTCAATATTTGTTTTTTTTCCTCACAACTCTTTACACAGTAACTTTTATTTTGCTGGACTTTTTTCTCTTCGGTTCTTGACTACTACAGGCTTTACATTAAAAAAAAGTTAGCTCTTTCCTTTGCCTATGTATACATGTGTGCCTCTGTCTAAACTGAAGAGCATTACAACTTTCCAGTATAAAGCATCCGATGTTTTATGGTAACAGAACATTTGACCATTTTGACCAGTGGTCTTTGTAATTGAAAAGTACACAGAAGTTGGGCAATATGTAAATATTATGCACCAAAGGATGCTGGTAATAACTGCTATAAATCACAGACTTGGTAAAAGCTGATGGTAGGCTAAGTACCCTACATTCAATAAAGAAACTATTTTTTTTCTTTGCACACACACCCCCCCACCCCAACATCCCTCCCATTTAACAATGGCTGAAACAATCCAAACCATCCCCTAGCCACCGACCACATGTCTTGAGATGTACCCCTAGGGATTTCCTTGGAGATAACTTGCAGATGAAGACATTGGAGTGCTGCTTGGCTACAGTGCTGTTAAAAATCAGTCAGAGAGTGAAAGTAAGGAGAAAGCAACACCAAACAAGAGTGCGGTCCTGGGTGGAGACCAGGACCCAAAGCTTCTTTTGGTCAGAGAACTTACTGAAAAGTCCAACCATCATTTCCCAACAAGGAAATGAACTTGTTGTTTGTTCCCACTGGTCCAGGAAGAAAATCAATGAAGGATAAATAAACAGGATTTCCTCAAATAAATATTTGTCTCTGAGTATCAGCATCAAACCAGCATCCTTCTGGAAACAAACTGGCAAGATGTTCAATGTTGTCTCTTCTGCTGCGATGAGGGAAATGCTACATGTAGCCACTTGAGAGCACATGAACTTGCAAATACAGAACCAGAGAGCTGGAACATTGCAGTGAAGGCCTGCCTCTCCTTCATTTGCAAAAATCATCAGGTCTAAATAAGAAAATAAGAGAGAGAGAGTAGCACAATGTCAGTCTCACTTCTCAAGGTGACATACCTACCCCTTTATCAGAGACAGCGCTGTTGCCCTATTGAGGTGGCTGAAAACAAGGTAATTTTGCCATTTGAAACTCTACATTTCAAACAAAAAACCTTTCAGATTTCCTACAAAGCAGAAATTTCGTAACTCTGGCAGCTGTTGAAAGTACTTAGTGCAGTATTCCGAGACTTCATTTAAAATGTTGTTGTATCTTAATGCATGGGGTTTCATTTTTCAATTGGTTGGACGCCTGGCAGCAGTAGTACCATGACCATGGGCCACTAGCAATCCCTCGGGAACAGGGTCCCTTCCAACACAAACTATTCTATGATTCAATGATTCTATGATATTTCAGTGCAAGCATGTTACAGTGCTCTCCGGTTAGTGAGAAGGATCAATATGATGTTCGGTAGGGCACAATGAGGTGACAGCATTGCACTGCTGACAGGTTGACAGGTCTGTTCTTCTGAGCTCCTTTCAACTGGGGATCACTGGGAAATCACAGTGCTGCTCAGTGCAGAAGTTGTAACTCAAATTTGCACAGACACAAAGACATAGGAACACAGATTATCTATAATTCCTGTAAAAGTTTAGATTTTGGTACATCTTTATATCTGCTCACTGCCCCCTTGCATAACAAACCTTCTTTTTATCCAGTTATTACATTTTAGAGTTATGTAATGGGAAAGATCTCTTGAATCACCATTCCTATCCCACTCCTACCACAGGTGACTATATCCTACAATAATCTTCAAAAACCTGCTCTAACTCCACCTTAAAAATATTTTTTTGAACAACATGGCTTAACACAAATATTGAAACCAGAGGTCCTGATAACATTCTGACTGCAAGCTTTGAAGTAACCTTTGAAAGTAGTACAAGAGGGCTATTTTCTTCTGTCCGATGACATGTTGACTTCTCTCTGAGCGTGGCACACTGTGATTAATAAGTGTGTTATCTTCTGTTCACAATCACTTGTAAAGATTTTGAATAGCTGTGCCACATCACCAGCCATCCCTCCTATTCTTCACTACGTTGTCACTGAGCTTTATACTCAGTTTAACACCCTTGAGCCAAATCTGAATGCGTGGGACAGCGCAGTACTTGTTCCAGACACGTTCAGTGAATGCTGAGGTAGGATTTTATAAGCATCTCTGAAATCCTGTGGTACATTCTGTTATGATCCCTCCGCCCAGAAGTTTTATGAAACAGTCAAGTTTCAAGGCCAGGAGTTACCATCGTGATCACCTACTCTAACCTTCTGCCTAACATCTGCAGTATTTCATCCACTCAATCCCTTAATACCCCTAAGGGAATTACTGTTCCCTCTCCCTCTGATGCGAATGAGCTCTCCTGAACCAAGTAACTTCTGTTTAAAGTAAAAATATTCATCAAGAAAAAAAAGTCAAGCCTTGCTTGCATCACCTTTCAGTATCAAATGCCTTCCCTTTACATAAGAGATAATAAACTATGAGCAAGCCATCTGCTGACTTCATCAGCAAGCTAAACTAATGGAGCTTCAGCTCTGTCTTTGTGAAGCATATTTTTCCACATATGCAAGGCTTTTTGCACACCCTCCCTGAACTCTCGCTGGTTGGACACATTAATTTTGAAGAGGATGCCAGAGCAGACACCGCACTGTGGAAAAGCTCTCGGAGTCTGTCTCAGTCCAGATATCCAAAATGTGGGTGTCTATTGCTGAAGCTATACCAAGGGCCAAGGCTCTTGTCTGGAAATCTGTACCACAGCTTCCCCGTGCTGTTCACAAGGAGCTGCTTTTACGACCTTGGAAATGTGAAACATTTCTTTGAACATCCATGAGGAATACAGGTAAAAGGCAAAGGTTACAGACCAAAGCTCTGAGGACAGGAACAAGGGAGACAGCCTGCTTTTGAGGTCGTTTCTTTCTCATCAGTCCTGACACTGTTACCTGTTTAGGAGGCAGTTTTTTTATACATTCATTGTCACAGCACTAAGGAGCTGCAGATCAGGGTCAGAGCCCCACTGTGCTGGGCATTACAGATCCAAAACCTAAAGCAGCTCCGTACCCTGTGAACAACAATTTTTATCTTTTCTTTTTGCTGCAGACTCAGAGTGCTCATAGGGTTTTTGTTTACTGTTTGTCTCACTGTGGTTCAAGGTAAAAATTATAGTAGTGCTCAACATAGTTCTTCTGTATTTTTTTAATCAGTGCCTTATTTGCTTTCTTCCAACTCTCCAGTAGAGTTTCCAGTGGTTCAAAGTGCTTGTAAGCTAGGACATCAGAAAACAGGTTGTCAAGTCTATCACACTTGTACATAGTAAAAAAAATAATAGCAAAGATTTCTCTTTTTTCTGGATATTTTAATTCCTGACATATATTAAAAAGATGTACACAAGTATTGATATTGTAAGCAAAACCGGGAGGATTAAGAGCTTTCTACAGGTATTAAAAATAATGATTTAACACTTAGTTAGATTTTACTTTTCTGTCTAATTCTCAATCACAGCTCTGCTCACCATGACTGGGTAGTAAAGGTGTTCAGTAAAGAAACTGGAGCTAAACTCAATAGGAAACAATCGTGGAATACTTTTACGACAGAGCAGCTTTGTGAATGCAGAGATTGTACTCAATGTTTTCACTGTGGAAAAACAGTGCTGGGATGTGGATCAGGAAAAATTAATTGATACATGCTGTTACTCTTTACTTTATTCTCTGAATAATAACTGAGATGAATTCAAGCCATGTCATTCAACTCTGAATTTGTTTAGAAAGAGGTCAAGGGTGAAGGAGATGGCATCCCATCTGAGGTTTGACTTGCATCTCATAAAGAGATGGGGAAGATGTAACTGAACTGAATCCCTATTTAATAGAGTGGATTTGGTTTCAGCTCCACTCTAGAAAGAAAAATGTAATTTATCCTTATTTAAGAAAGAAAGGCTGTGATAAAAATGATGAAGCAAGAGTCAGAGGCCATAGTGGGAAGACTCTGGATCCTGATGGCCTCTCTTCTCTAGCTGCTCTCATAACTCTTGTTTTTACCCTGTGGAGACTCAGCTGGCCTTGGATGTTGCTGTTGTTTGTGATTTAGCAGATGGATGGTGCTGTGGCCAAAGCACCAGCTAGAATTCAGAAGCAATCAGTTCTGTTTCAGGCTATGACACAGACTTTCTCTGTAATGTTGAGAAAATCACCTATACAAAGAGAAAGCAGAACGGAAGTGAGGCAAATTCATTCTGGTCAGTGCTTACATAGTGGAGATTATAGCATTTCACCTTTAGAAGCTGCATGGTTTTTAAAAACTATATAATTTTTAAAAGAAATATAACATCAACATTTCCCCTCTTGTCTTGAAATGAGAGTTTTCCTCAAATAACAATTTGGATTATTTTGTTCTTAGTAAAAACAAAATTAAATTGTTTAGGAGCAAAAATAGTTATTTAGGAAAAAAAGGACAACATGTATGTCACTGAATGTCATTACTGCACTTCAGAAGTGAAGCCCATCTGCAGCCTGCTCTCTGAATCTTACTCCAGTGAGCTAGTGTGGGCACACAGACCCTCAGTGAAGGGAGAAGAGGTGGCAGAGGAGAAATGAATGAAAAGCTCAAGCAATAAAACCCAAGAGCAATGTTCAATAAAATGAGTGGAAAACAGTAAGTGCAAATGTCAAGCATGACTTAAGGAAAGCCACCCAGTTCATTTTCCTCAGCCTGGAGGGAATGCTTGGTTACCAGTTCAAAATGAATTGTGAGTCCCCAGAAAGTGTTGTCTCCCCAGAAATTGCTCCCTGCAGTAGAAATTGGAAGGCCATCTCTGCCAACCCAAATCTTAAGACCATTTCATCACATTGCAGAGATGCACAGAAGTATCTGCCATCCTCCCAGGCACCATATGGACCAGAGCTTGTGGCTCTTCTCGCAGGATTCAGAAATGATATTGTCATTTTTCCTCTTGTTTACTGGAGGGAAAGATGCTATGAAATTTTAACGGACCAAGTGGAAATGTAATGGAATAAAAGGAAAAAGAAGAGGCTCTGTGTGCTGAATTACTGAAGAATGGAAGGAAAAAGAACCCACCTCCCACACCTCTAATGCTTCCAGCAAGAGGAAAGAGTCCCCCCTCCCCCCCAAATGCAGAAAGCACAAGGGAAACAGCAATGGCTTCTAAGGTCTAAACTTCTTCCTCTGAGCTGTACCATGTACACATTTTTGACTTGTGCTTGAGTGTGTACACACATACAGAGAGGAAGCGAAAGATCACCTCTGCTCTGAAAAGTTAAATTACTAGAGAGCTTTGGAACAGCAGAAGGCAAATAATGCAGGCCTTGTGTTCACTTGGTAATGGATATTGCAGGACATGTTATCTAAAATTTGCTCCTATTTTTGCAATGAATTAAGCAAGTCAGAGGAGACGCAGCAGCTCCACCTTTCTTCTATAAGACAACATTGGCGTCTCAAAGGACATGATGGCCATGGAGAACTTGTTTTTATGGTCATTAAATACACCTGATGAGTGCCAGCATCATTCCTGGTGCCCTGCAGAATACAAAAAAATACATAGCTCTCAGTAAAAAGAATTTCTGGTAAAGGTCCGACCCAGAGTCCCCAGGAACCAGTGGAGGACTGTGAAGTCAGTCACAAGAATACAGGACTTCTGCTTTCCAAAAATGCCTTCCTAATGTGGAAATACCAGTCCATGACAAAAATTACCTGGACTCTCACGATTGTAAATCCCACTGAAAGTCACCTTAAAAATTATAGCTTTTGCTTTTGAAAATGCTGTGCTCAAGAACAACTGAAGGCAACCCACCCTTTGTGAGTTGTGGAAAACATACTGAGGGAACCACAGACTCCTTGAATGTCACTGGATTTAGAAAGCAGATCTACTAGCCCCACAGTGTCCCCAACTTCCTGCTTACAAACTGCTTCAGCATTGACTCAGTAGGAATAACACCATCCACTGAATCACCCACCCATCTACAACACCTGCTTCTTCCTTAGCTATTACGCCTTCCCTGGAATGACTCAGTTTAGCTGCACTGAGCTTGTGAGATGGGAGAAGACCATGCCTTAAGACACATGGGCTGAGGGGTATGCAAGACCCCCTACTAATTACCAGCTTTCTGCAATCTGGGATGCAATAATTCCTTGTCCACTCCCTGTGACTCCACACAGTTGGGGGTTGTTTTGTAACTTTTCCAACCCTGCCTATCTGGAACACTTTCCTGCCGAGACACTGACTCACTTCCTCTTTAGGAAGCTCACCCAAAATCCTTTTCACTTTAGCTTATAAACTATTATTAACTCCATCTGTAAAGCAAAACTTTACTCATCAGTAGAGCTAGCTGAGAATTTTCCAGTGATGCACATTTTTTTATTGGAAGATGTTGATTTGTTAAAACATAAATCTTTTCTAGAAACACACCAGTTTTGCTTAGGTTTTCATCAGAAAAATTGCTTGCATCCAAAGAAACAGAACAGCTCTGCTTAGTCAAGACACTAGCGGTTAGGTCACTGACACAGCAAAACTGGACTTTTTGGCAAAATTGGGACAAAATAGGGAACTGACCTGTCAGCTCCCCTATCCGACACAGTGCCATAACAACCATCATCTCTTAGGATGGAGCAAGTTTATGGCCTCTTATTGATGCTGTTTTAATAAGTGCCAGTTAGTTGCACAAGGACTCAGTCCTGGCAGCTTCTCCTTTTCACATCAGTGCTTAATCCCAAGGCAACTAGGATTAAGTTCAGTTCAGGAAACCCACTAGTTTTTTTCTCTTTCTCATTTTCCTGATAAACTTCTAAAGGTCTCAGGTTGTTCTCACTGAGTAGTGGGATGTTTTTAAAAGCTTGGAAGTTTTCACAGAACAGGAGAATTAAAAAATATTCCAGATCAGTTGTACTTACCGTGTTTACCAACAGTAGTCCCAAGCAGCAGGTCACTCCATTCACTTTACAAACACACAGGCTGTAGCCAACATACAGTGTTTTTCTTAGGACTGTTGGGAAATTTCTTTGTGATGTAACTCCGTCAGAAAGGAGACCACATTAGTCAAAGTGTTTCCTCTGAAGTGCTTCATATTTAAATTTCTGATGAGTGAGGTGATGGGTTTCTGTGGCTGACAGACACCGCAAATTTGTTAGAACATAGGCACAATTGCACGTTTTGATTTTGCTACAGATATGACCTGGTTTATTACCCATCTGTCTATGCTTTTTCACGGGCTAAAGAAGCAAGACTCAATTGACAAGTGCATCTTTTTTTTTTCCTTAATTTTCCACCCATGGCTCAGGACAAATGTCTTTCAGAAGCGGCTTGAGATATTTACTTGGGATCAAATTCTGATATTTAGATATATATTCAGTAGTTTACTCTGCGCCTATATGTCTGTCTTTTTGAAAATGTGCCTTTGTGCAGTAAGAGGAATGCAAAACTGAACTATACTGTTATTTTGTTTTCCTGTAGTATTGCTCAGTAGGAATCATGGAACCATGGAAATATTCCCACTCATTTTGGTTTTGTAATCTGTTATTCATCAAGTGTTGAGCTTCTGTTCCTCAGTTTATGATGGGCATTTTACAAACTATAGGTTGCTTCCCATCTAACAGCCAAGAAGGGAACCTACAGGAAAGCTGGGGAGGGACTTTCTACAAGGACATGGGGTAATGGATTTAAATTGGAAGAGGGCAGATTTAGACTAGATATTAGGAGGAAATTCTTTACTGTGAGGGTGGTGAGACACTGGAAACGGTTGCCCAGAGGAGCTGTGGATGCCACATCCCTGGAGGTGTTCAAGGCCAGGCTGGATGAGGCTTTGAGCAACCTGGTCTAGTGGGAGGGGTTCATGGCAGGGGGGTTGGAACTAGATGATCTCTGAGGTCCTTTCCAACCCAAACCATTCTATGATTCTATGATTCTAAGTCCTGGAACTGCTAACCACCACAATCCTACAAGAGCAATCATGTGCTGTCCAGCATGGCTACAAGCACCCATTTGATCAAAACAACCACACATATGGTACATATTTTTCTGTAAAGAAAAGGCTTGGGTTGCTTTTTAGGCTGGAATGCCCTACTGTGTAAGGACACACTTTCTTCTAGTACTGTTTACTTAATTGTTAGACTCCATAGTGAGAAGGAACTTGTTTTTTCTAAGAGAAGTTCATCATTGAAGAGATGTAATTTCTAGGGAAAATGCTTGTCATCTATTACTAGAAAAGACACTATTTCAAGGTTTATCCTTGGCCGTGTCTGCTTTCCACATACATGCTGTGGACCCATGTTTGCTGCTAGAACAAAAGGACAGGGAATGGAAATGACTGTGCAAATGAAATGTTCAACTCAAGAGTGAAGAGTCTCAATGGGTTTTGACTGCAAAGGAACAGGAAAGAAAAAATCCAAGCCAATCTGACTTTGACCCTACCCCTGAAGCCCCAGGTGAAGGT
>NW_010145101.1:0-45250 GCF_000699245.1 Pterocles gutturalis
GACCCCGGGGGCCCCTGCTGCTGCAGCATCCTGACAACAAAACGTGGAATAACATATTGGCACTGTTGAATTTGTACTAAAAGTGTTTAAGAGCTCACTGGTTTTTTTTTGGAGCAGCCGTACCAATTATGTAATTTTCTCCCTTTTACACTCAAGCACTGTCACGTTTTAGTTATCCTCAAGTCAATTCATTGCACACAAAAAATCCATTGAAGTCCAAAATTTATTTTCATGCCAGCAATATCAAGACTAGATTGAGTATTGGAAAATGGCTCTGTCTGCTTACCTTTTTTGGTTTAGTTTAGCTTAGCTCCGTTTAGTTAGGGCTGCTTCTTAAGCTAGAGGGTCCAAGTGATAAATTTTCTTTGATCTCACTACAGAAAAACTAGGGCTCCCATTTCCCTAATATGTGCTAAACCACAGATCTCTGCATGTCTTAAATCAGCTGGATGTACTGTGCATGGATAAAACACAGTTACAACACACATGCATCAAAAGGGTCATTTCTCTGGATATATGGAAATCTGTGAGAGGTGTCCAAAGTCATCAAGTTCTGCCTAAACAAGATGTCAAAAAAAAAAAAATGTAGCTGGTGAAATGAAGATATATTCTACCTCAAAGAAAGCAAGCAAATTACAGGGAACTGATTTAGTTACTCTTTGCTGTTGCATAAACTCTTTTGATTTCAATGAAATAAAACTTAATTTGATCAACACGTTGTCTAGATATACTATATATTTTCAGGATTGATTTAGTGTTTTTTTGAAATCCACTGTATTTCATTTTGTTGTTTGAGAGAAGAGGCAAGCTCTTTCAACTAGTTTACTAGACAAAGTTCAAATCTGTAGCAAACACATTTTACCAACTACAATATGGATCCAACAGATTGGGTTTAACATTGCACTGAAAGATTAATACAGGCAATTCAAAAAGTTGTGAGGATTCAGGTCTCAAAGGGCATCCTCATGAAGGTATAACAAACACACATGTGTAACCTGAGGCTAGAAGTATAATCATTTCATATCCAAAGCAGAAAACAAGATAAGAACTTGAGTGCAAGGAAAGAATGTGAATATATCAGCTGCAGATGCTCAAATCCTAGTCTCCCTTACACCCTCAAAACAGTATTAAAAGAAGTGGAATTACATGCAACATTACCATTGGGCAGTTTTGGCAAGGTGAATTTTATCTTGTGTAGAGAATAGATATTTAAGGAAATTAAAGAAAAAAACATTTAGCTTGCTGAAATTTATTCTTGTCTGTTCACTTTCCTGTATTATTATGATGTTCTAGTGAGTGATTTTAATAAGAACACTGTATAAATTAAAACATTTTGGTTGGAACATCTGACAATCAGTTATTCCTCCTGGTATTTTAGAAGGATTAGGAGCCTCTCTAAAAGCTAAAATAAGATCTTGCATCTCAAACAGCATTATCAAAGACATGGGCATTGCTAGGAGCTGTTTTCCCACAGCAGATTTCATAGATCGTAGATTCAGATAATTATAAAATAGTTTGGGTTGGAAGGGACCTTTAAAGGTCACCTAGTCCAACACCCCTGCAATGACTCGGGACATCTTCCACTAGATCAAGTTGCTCAGAGCCCCATCCAACTTGACCTTGAGTGTTTCCAGGGACTGGACATCTACCACTTCTCTGGGAAACCTGTCCCATTGTTTCTCCGCACTCATTGTAAAAAATTTCTTCCTCTTCAGAGGGTCTGAATGTACCCTCTTTTAGTCTAAAACCGTTACCCCTTATCCTACTGCAACAGGCACAGATAAAAATTTGTCCCTGTCTTTTTAATAAGCTCTCTTTAAGTACTGGAAGGCTGCTACAAGGTCTCCTCAGAGCCTTCTCTTCTCCAAGCTGAACAACCCCAACTCTCTCAGGCTTTCCTCGTAGGAGAGGTGTTCCATCCCTCTGATCATTTTTGTGGCCCTCCTCTGGACCTACTCCAACAATTCCATATCTTTCCTAAGATCAAATTAGAATTCAACCTGCAGAAACTTCAACTCCAGATTGATACCTGTTATGATATTATACACAAATAAGTAACAAAGATTATTATAACTTGTATCCATTGCAGCCAGAAGGCCACAAAGTGCAGGACTGCACTAAAGTAATAAAGTTATGGTTTTTTCTTTAAAAAGTTTGTGAAATAAATAGAACAGTACAAACATCAAATATTGAATCAGAAAGCAGTGACAGTCATGTTCTGAAACAAAAAAAAAAAAAAAGAGTAGGAAAAAATTTAAGAAGCACAAAGACTAGACAGAAATGAAAAAGTGGATGTACATTAAGATACGTACAGGAGGCATTGGATATAAGACTAAACAAGTACTGAGAAGTGTAATTGACTGACAAATGTAATTTACTGAGAGGTTAATTTACTAAACTTCTGTCTATTTAATTTAAATAGATTTTCTAACGAAGCAGTAATATATAAAAAAATAAAAGTGAACTTAAAATACATTCTGTTTGCAGAATAGTCAGGTGGTTAAACAGGAAGCATACCATCCAAAACTCACTGCATGTACCTGTCATTTTATCCTTGTTTAAAGATCCACATGAATAATAGTTAGGCCAGGATGACTGCATCTTGTAACAGTTTCCTCTTAATTGCTGAATAATTTATGTGAGAGTATTGTAGCTGTCTTAATTAATCAAGAAAAATCCCCCTGTGAAATGCTTAATTCAAAGCAAGAGAAATTCCTATTCCAGCCTCTCACTACAACCAAGTTAAACATGTTTTTTTTTCTTTATATCACACTGCATTTGCTTGTAAAATGAGTGTACCATGTTATGAACAGCCCTGAACACTGAAACCTGGGGTTTTTTTTTGAAGGACTGTTATACACAGACAGCACAGGTTACAGGCTGAAAAATGAATAGAAGCTACAGGAGTAGACACAGAAAACATTTCTTCCCCACCACACTCCTACAGAGATATTATAGAACTGCAGAAAGCAGACTAGAGTGCTGGAAATTCCAACAGATTCTTGTAATCTTTCAACAGCTCACTGCTGGTTTATAACAACATAAAGAAACATAAAGATACATTTAAAAAACTAGGAAAGACAGCTGTGTCTACACTAGTGTATTAAATTACTCTCTGGCTGTTCAGTGAGGGGGTCCAAGGCTGGAGCACTCACTCCACTGAATCAATACAGCAAGGCTCCAAGAACATTGAAGTCACTTATATCTGATTTATGACCAGGTTGAGGTACACTTGGACACACTTATTTTACCAGTCGTATAATAAACCCAGCAAAGACTCTTCTAGAATTTGACCTGCCCTCAATGTATCTTACATCACGAACACCTAATAAACCCACTTCATTGTGCTCTGCAGAAGACCTGCCCAACTTTTGCTATCATTCACAGTAATGTCTAGCAAAAATAGTATACCAAGCACCTGAAAGAGAGGCCAGGATTTAAACTGAGCCAAGACTATCAGCCTCCTTTGCTCCTCACCAGACTTTTCAGCACCTTTCCTCGCTGTCCCATTGCCCTCTTGGTCCAACCCAGGATATTCTGGGAAATCTAGTGAAGAGGCAGCTTGAAGCTGCCTGGAGTCTCAAATGCAAATTCTACAAAAAGAAATGTCTCTTTTGAACTAAATAATTTATCCATTCCTCAGACTAACAACTTCTAGCCTTTAAAGTCAAGAAGCCACAAATCCACACAGGAGAAAAAATAATACTGGACAAGCAATAACTGCTATATTTTACCAATACTTATTTAACAACACAGCTCATCTCAAGTTTTCAGTTGCAATTATAAAGGACTTCAGATACATTGCACATGAGGCTTGTTTGCTGTCTTCTGTCTACCTCTACTTTCTACCTAGTTCTGCCTTCTAAGTCTCCTAGGCTAATGCATCTGCCCTCTAGAATTCCATATAAAAATAAAACAGAGGGCATCTTACAGCCACAACCTTCTCAGGAAATACACACTGCTCTCTAAAATTCTTCTTTGCTTAACTCTATTCTGTACTAAAGGTGACGTGATCAGATGTGATGGCCAAGCCTAAAGATGTGGTGAATGCAGTAAAAATCAAAGAGGCTGTGTTCTATCACTTCCAAAGGGGATTGAGGTCTTGCTGGCTTTTAGGTAGTAGCTTTTACCAGTGCAGCATCCTCAAGCAGGGAAGACATTACCAGAGAAATTATCTTCCTGTTCTTTCTTTTTCCTTTTCTTGTAGGGACTATATCAGCCTTCCATACCTCTTTGCCATCATTTTTGTGTCATTATCATATATGGAACATTCTATATATGTTGGATACACATTCCTTGCTCACTCTCTCATTCCCTTTATAATCATCTTTCTCAGCTCCTAGAACTTTCTCTTGAAAATGAAATGGATGTCTCACAATGGAGAACTTACAAACTAATTTTAGGCAGTTTATCCCCTCCAGTATGGAAAAACATCTTGAAGATTTCTCTATGAAAATTATTAACTCAATAAACTGGAGTACTGTATGTGAAGAATGCTTAAAATATCAGAAAATTATTAGTGACATTAAGTGCTTCAGAGATCACTCACAGATCATTGAGTGAAGGCAGCCCGTTTAAAAAAAAAAAAAAAAAAAACATTGCATTTCTTGAATTTTCCAGATGGGAAAAAAAAAATACATCTGCCTTTTTCTATCAAAACACAGAGAGCACTCTTCAATAGCAAAGTACACAAGAGGTGAATACATTGCTGTGTATCTGCAAAAGCAGGTACTGGAGTTAGAGAGAATGAAAATCTGTGCACGAAGAAAAGATTTCTACACTAAATAAAAAGGCAGTATTTCCAAATATTAGGATAATTATATTCAAACCAAATATCTAATAATTATTAAAAATCTTGACAGTGATCATTCACTATCTAAAAACACAATCTCCCTCCCTACTTCAGATTGTATGAAGCATATTTCGTTCTTCTTATGAGCAGAGATCCAAGCAGACACTGTCCCAAAGACCTTTACTTGAAATTATCCATATTGCTATCTGAAGGAAATCCAATACAACAAAAAATCTGAAACCTTTTTCAAGAGTAGCTATATTAGTAACTTACATACCTTCATTCATTGAGCTAGGTCTCTGCTTTGTGACATACAAAGGCTGTTTTTAACCAGCCCTTATAAAAATACATTTCAAATGTCTTGGGGTACAGATTTTCTCACCCTCTAACCTAACCTTTTTACCTACACCTAATAAAATGAAAGCTTGTTCTTTAGTGGGGCTTTTATGTACTACCACTGTACAATCTCAAATAGTACTCATGCACTCATTTTTATGGCAGTGCCATAGAAAGCCAAAGCTCATTTTAAGCTGCCTTCTTTAATTACTGTGCACTGGTTTCCTGTCCTGCCTCAACTCTTTTTCTTCTGTCTTCACTTTCTTGAGGCAAAGTAAAAGAGAAAACTGAGAACAGATCTCTGTGAACCACATAATAACGATATTTT
This sequence comes from Pterocles gutturalis, assembly GCF_000699245.1. NCBI lineage: Eukaryota > Metazoa > Chordata > Aves > Pterocliformes > Pteroclidae > Pterocles > Pterocles gutturalis. Next base: position 5,457 of record NW_010145101.1, read on the forward strand.
AGTAAGTGACATCAACTGAGAAAGTCTTTTAAAGACTTACCTGGCCCTAAAGAAGATTACATTTTTCTACATTTATTTTGTTTTGGGTAGCCAGCAATTCTAACAAGCAAATGGGAGGTGCCTTTCCTTCTTTAGTAGAAAATAAAAAGTGTACTGATAATGAGCTCTCCCTCACCCATCAGTTAGCTCTAATGTTTTCTAACTTTACAGAAATAAATAAAAATAAAAAAAAAAAAGACCCAAAACCTTAACCAGTACCTAAAATAATTTATCTCTTTTTTTGGGGACAGACCATCATATATTTCATGACCATGATCACTGTCTACTGCATTCTCTTTCCTCTGAAGTTTCTCTTTCATTATTCTCATATTTATTCTTGCCCAATATAAATGCATAATCTTGGCTTGGATTGCAACAAATGTAGCCTAAAAAAAATGACTAGTCATGGACCTCAGTCTCTTTTAAATACTTGAAGTTTAAAGCAGTGTTTTATTACCAGAAAGGCTTATCAAAGTTCTTCTCCAGCAAATAAACAGACCTAACCAGACTCATGCTGAAACCAGTGGGGCACCACCTACGTAAAAATACCTGCCTCTAAGAGTTGAATGAGTGTTTCCCAAACCAAGATATAATCTCATGTGTTCCTTCTTCCTTAACATACTCTTCAGACAGAGAAAAAATAATAATAAAGATTCAATTAAAGGCATTTCACTTACATCTTAGACAAATATAAGGCAACAGGAAAGAAAGACATGTTTAAGGTTTTTCTGTAGAATGCAGTTTTGTAAGCATTTACTAACAGCTGACCACCATCCTTTAGTTCCTTTGTATAGCAAAGGATAGAAAATATTCTATGTTGGACTCAATTACCATGGGATATTTGTGTTGTTAGTGTCATGTGATTTGTAGTTTCCTCTGAAGATGAAAGACCTACAGACTGCATTAGCTAAGGTACGATGACCTAAGATTTACCCTTTGATCTTCAGGCTTCTTTGGTTTCAAGCAAAATTGCATATTCATTAACAATTAACAATATTAATAACTGGTTGTTATTAAAGATTTTTAGTCACTACTGACACAGCAAGAATTAGGGACACACTATATTGGAGATGGGGGCTGAAAGACAGCTCAGGTGCATTTTCTGGGCAGACAAACCTAGGACTTATTACTTGTCCACAATCCTTATGGTTATAAATGGAAACAAATTAGAATAGAATTTTCAAAACCATCAAGAACTTTAATAGAAATCATGATTCATGCTTCTCTTCAGGACTCAGGTTTGTTGGATGGTTTTCTTTTTTCCAGATATTTCTCATTACTTAGATATGAGATACAAAAATATTTTTGCAGTTCTGCTGAGTAGAGTGTTTTGAGATTACTCTGAAGTATTTGTTTATTCATTGTTCAGGTTTTTTAAAGATAATTTTGTTTTCAAGTTCTACAGTTTCCTAGCTCAATGACACCTAAACATGAAGTACTCCCACAATGTCAATAATGACAAAACAAAAAGTATAATTAAATCACATACTAGCATATTAAAATTCTGGCCACAGAAGAATTAAGATCTGTGAACAGAAATGAACGTTTTATTTATTTCATATCTAAATATTTCTTAATTAAACTTTGGTAAGTGAAGAAAATTTCATTCACTCTAAACTGTTGTCTTTCTTTTTGTTTTTCTTCTCCTTTGCTGACTGTCTTCACATTTCAAGGAACAGCTTCTGTATGGCAAGTTTTCCCTGTGGCCTTGAAAGCCTCAGGCAAGAATGGGTAGTCCCAGTCTGCCCAGTTCTTCTCTGTTCATTATGCACTCTGACTACTTTAATTTTGCATTGAAAATGTTTGTACCGAAAATGTTTTTCCTTCTCAACAAGTTATTTTAAAAACCTTACCGTCTACACGTTAGGGCATCTGATTTTACTTCTTTTTATGACAAAGACTCTATTTCTGCTCCAGATATGCACTTTCTTACTAAGCTGTACAGTTTACTTCAGCTTCTAGTAGGTTAACAGGCAAAACTAAAAAGATGTATTTAAAGCCCAAAATTAATAAGTTACATAAAATTTTGGTATACTAAAAGAGAGCAAGTATTTCTTGACTTTTGTCTCATGCAAGCTTCAATAATTTATACAGTGCTGTTCTTCATTCACATTCTCTTTCTCACTACTCAAGAAACAATTCTGTTTAGACATACTGTTTATCTCAAGTTTTAAAATCAATGTTGATTCTTAGATGACACTACTATGGTTTAAGAAGAAAATTGTAAATGGGAAATAGCTGGTTATTGTAGCAACTAATACACATTACACCATAACTTACAGTTGTGTAAGAACGTTTTCTCACCATGCATTTGTTGGTTTTCAAGAGTCAACTTCACCATTAGCAAGACGCCAGTACAACTGACTCTGGAGCCCGTGCCATGTCTCCTCCCTCTATACAGCTCTTCCAGCTGAAGCCACAGTAGCCTACACGTAAGTACGTCATTGCTATCTCTTGTGCCATCTTCACGAGTGGAAAGATGCGTCACCAACAAACATTTTTGTGGTATATTGTGAAGGGCAGTCCCAAATCATAGACAGCTACATGATAGTCAAAATACGATGGTCAATATCCACACCTCTCTTTTCTTAACCACATTTTTTTTCTTCAGGGTAAAAACATCCTGTCAACTAGAAATTTCACATTTCTTCTGGTTTTCTATCTCATCATCAGTATGAACCAGAACAGGTCACTGGAACACTCATGTGTTTACTGAGCAACTGATTCTTCCATATTTGCATAACTTAAATATCAATAACAAGGACTATTAGGAGATACAATCAAGATTATTTAGACAGACAATTACACATTTTTCTGCATAAAAGTCTTCAGCTGGTACAGATCCTTACTAGCCAGCTGCATATGACTGATAAATAGGCAGCATGGGATAACAAGATTAAGTATACATACAGTGGCTGCAGAAACAACAGAGGAAGAAATCTACCTTTCTGGCAGTATATGTTGACCTAGATTCAAGCCAACACTGCACAATCAGAGTAAGAGCTACTTTGACCAGAAAAAAAAAAAAAATTCAAAAAATATTCAGTAATATTTTTTAGTACTAGGTTGCTTTTGGATAAAGACAATAAATTGGGGTCTGTCAAACAGGGATACAAAAGGAGCATAAGTACATCTCACTCCATCAGGCTGTGCATCTCAGCAGCACTCGGGAAACAGTCAAAAATCCAATTGCTTCTAATTATTTTCTTTTTTCTTTTTGATGGGTTGATGCTATACATATTCCACACTTGACTTGCTCTTCTTGCAAAAAGACACTAATCTCTTGCCTCAGAATTTATTTCTATGGTTATGCGGACACTGGTGGATACATAGAGATGTTAAATTGATATTAATTATGATTGATCAGGGAATTCATTATACACATTTTCACACAGGACGTTCCCAGAGAGGCACATAGGGCCATTATTCTATATCTGCCACATTCGTATCAGTAGTGTTAAAATGCCAGCAGTAATTCTGGAGACTGATTTCACTTGCAAAGGTATAACTGGTTAGATGAACACCAGTGAGGAAGATTCAAATACTGTCTAAGCCAACTTTGAGTGCCTGTTGAATGGGCATTTTCCAAAGAGATTATTTGCAGTACTGCAAAGTTAAGCTTGATTTCAAGAGTGATATTTTTATTAGTTTTAACATAAATATTTTTATTTTATAAAATATTTATATTATACAGTGTTAACTAAGCAAATGAAAAGTGACTGAAGCCAGATTGCCTACCAGTTTGTCAATTCTGGACAAAATGGAAGGTTGTAAAAGCCATACAAGAAAATATTGGACTGAGGAATACTTAAGCAATTATCTCACAGAAATGAACTGTATTTTCTGCAGTGTTCCATGTGGCTTGAGCACTCTTAAGTTTATACAAAATTGCCTTCAACTGGTCATGTTTTGCATGCTATTTTCCAATATACAGTGTACATTAAAACCACAGGAATAAAACTGAACTGATCCGTGAAAACAAAGAGAGAAGAGTGTTTTTACAGTTATTTTTTTTAAAAAGCAATGACAAAAGGACATCATTACTAAGGAAGATGCAAGCTGATGTAGAGCTTGCATTGCCCAAAGGTTTATAAATGTGTGATTCTGATTCTAGTTTTTCTCATCTTTAAAACTGAGCAGATAAAACTTCTGGCTACAATTTAGGGAAATAAAGCTCTACAAAAGTGATACTGTTTAGTGAATGCAAAAATTGTACAGTGATTTTAGCCTAAGTTCATCCCACCAACTTGAATGGAATATTCTCTGAAGGTGTCCTAGGTACCACATTTAAATACGTAAGATAACATGGGATAAATCCTCATTGCCTCTAAGTGGACTAAGCAGCTGACTGATGTGCTGATACACCTACCTAACCTTCTTACACATCCTTATCTCAAAACATACACTTTTCCTTAGCATACAATCTCTCCAGTCACTATTCTTTTAGCCAATAGCCTCTGAAGACCAGAAAAAAACCCTGCAGATATTTCTTTCTTTTGTGTTGTTTCATTTCCTAGAATAGGTTAGTTTTTCAGCAGATATGGACTGAAGGTTTAACATAGATTATTTTGCAATTAATTTTATTCTAAAGCAGTAGCTGAAGTGTTAGTGGTACTTAAGGAAAACAGCTGCACAATGAAAAGATTTCTATTTTTATGAGCATTTTGAATGTGAGAAATTAATTAGAAGAACCTAATTCAAAACTTCTTTTACATACATGCTACATTCTATACGAAAATAAAGCAGGAAAACATACTACACAACAAAGGCTCTCTTTTCCCTTTCATATACAGTCAGTTTACACATTTGATAGTTCACATTTACAGAAGTAAAATGCAGTAAGAAAAACTGGTCGCATTCAATGCCACAGAAATATATAAGTAAAAAGTAAGGATGAACACTTGTCTATTCCTTCTCTTCTAGTAGAAGGAATTATTTTCCTCACTTCAAAGTGTACTATAGATTTCTCCAGCTTTCTGGATAAAACCCAGTTGTTTCTGCACATAATGAAACAATGCTCTTCCAGGTAATTAAAAAAAAAGATAAAATGCCTGTAAGAGTTCCAAAGAGTAGAAATTTTTGGAGAAAACACAGTTTATCAAATTACCCACACTGCAATTCTGTAAAAGGCAAAAATGCATACAGTAGTATTTTCTTAGCCCATAGAGTATTTTTCCCCACTTTCACCCCGTTATTTATTTCTTTTTTGATAAATTTCTAAATTCCAGTAAAATTCGGACATTATCTAACCAATGGTAACAGTTCCAGAAATGACACAAAAATTATTCAGAAATTAATAAGAAAGGATATTTCTATTTTAGATATAAATTTTCTATTTTAAATAGAAATATTAGTCTTCTGCATCACCATCTACCTTTTTCATAGATGATAATAAAAATGGGAGTTCTTCATTATCTAAAAAGTAAAAATACAGTCGAACTTGGATAGTCTCACTAAGTAATTGGAGCAGGTAAAGAGCGAAGATATTTTCTGTCTTGTCTTTTTTTTTAAATCAGTGTCCTCTCACTGCTTAAAATTGTATAATATTCATGTCAATGCACTTAATCTCAACTCCTGAGAAGAGGTGTGTCTAACCTTCTTTCAAACCTCAGAGAACAAGAATTGTCCCAACGGTTTAAATGGGATTATTTGCCTAGGACCTGAGCCTCTACAGACTTTCGCCTGCAACTTGTTAATCATATTCTCTGTTTTGCAGTTGCTCCTCTTTCACCTGTTCTTACTACCCGTGCTGAAGAAAATGTGAACTTTGTGTGAAGAAGAGCATGGGACTGGACTCTTAAAGAGCTTTCCTCGTATGTATCAGGTCCCAGTCATAAATGTTTTCCAGTAAGAAATATCAGTTTGGTTCATGCAAGTGATATACTTGAAATCATCATCTTTCTAAGCTTATGATGTCACTGTACGCTGAGTAGTGCAGTACATTTATATTCTTTTCCTAGTAGACTTCTCAAAAGAAAAGTAGTACATAACTTCATTTATATATGGTTTCAGTTTTCAATGTATGATTATAGCTAAGTCTATGAACATGGACTCAGACAGACATAAAAGCACTCTCTGATAAGACCAAAAAAAAGAAAAAAAAAAGCAGAAATCCCCATAGACAGACCCAGGGGATCTACACAACAATTGTTAGTATTATCAGCTGCCTACCAAGAGAAAAAGAAATACACTAACACACCTCAATATTCCATTGCCATTTTCAACATTTTTTTAATATTATTTTTCCTCTATGCAGTTTTGCTGCAACATATACGTGAAATTCAACAAGACAACATTTCATTCTGGACAAAACATTAAATAACAGAGAAAATACATAAATATATAATTTCTATATTTTTGGGTACAATACATGTGTACGTGTAAACTAAGTTTCTACTGCAAATATCATATATTCAGGTTTTTTTTATTTTTAACTCTGCATATTGACTGTGTCTGCAGTTTCTCCCTATTCTTAAAACAAGTGATACTCCAGAACTGTAAAGATTTATGAAAGTATTTATGGCATCAGTGGAGTACAATTTTTGTCAACATAACCCCAGAACACCATGTCTTTGGATAGCATTTTATTTCCCAGATTTTAAAAAAGATGCATCTATGTGCAGCTGAAGGATCCATTATTAGTTCATTTCTTGGAAAAAAAATAAGAGATGAACAGTGAAAACTGAAGATTCTCTGAAAGGAGAGAACATACTGCTGTTCACAGTTAAAATGCAAATTCCAACCACAGGTGCCCTTCTTATTTCTATGTCAACAAATACAAAATAATCATTAGAGACTTATATAGCATAGTAATATAATAATCCAATATTAAGGGTAGAATGCTAAAATCCCCCTTTTAATGGTGTTGTACCTTTTTTTGCAATATTTATTTTAATTCTGAAAATACATGTTGCTGTTTCTATACATGGTATCTTCCAGAGGCTTCAACCACATGAAATACTGTAGACTTTTTTTCAGTTTGAACACCTGATATTCATTGATCTCCATAAAATTCATACACTGACAGATCTTGCAGGAATTTATTTTCTGTTTTGATCTACAAATAACATCAGCAGTTCAAAAATCAAAGCCATTGATTAAACACAAGCACCTAAAAAAGTCAAATCAACTTAATATGTCAGATGATTAGCCATATATATTTACACAGTACAAATCCATAGCATTTCCATCCAACTTTCACAGTGCCACTCAGGGTTGAGAAAAAAATTAACAAAGAGAAATTAATTCTTTCACTGTCCATGCTGGCTAGGCTGCATCTAGGAATAATAAAGAAATTCATTCTCCATGTCTGTTACTATGGTAACAGTAAATTCCCTTCAAATATATAGAAACAAAGGACTAGAGACAACGTCTAAAGCCTTTTTCATCAACCACAAGAAACTTGTCACATAAATATTGTCTATTTTTGTTTGACTCTGCCCTAAATACAATTTCATGCTTTACGCCACTGTTCCTATGGAAGGTGAATAAAGAAGCCCTGAGACAAGCTCCTGACATGCTGAGATCAATTGTGCCCATATACTAGCATTCTCCTCTGAGTTAGGTAGCTCATTGTCCCAGACACTTAATCCTGTGAGTTATTTAGAGAGCACAGTCTTATCCTTCCTCAGGAATAATTTGTATGGGTAAGACTATCCTAGTTTCCTCTTCTAAGGTCGGTTTTGGTTCACTGACCACCCCACTTCTTTTCTTTGCACTGCTTTTTCAGTGTCTGTCTGTCTTTATTGAATATGGGTGACCATAACAGCCTGTCTTTTTCCAATAACATTCCTTACATCCTTTCCTTCTTACATCTCAGTATTTCTTTTTCACATATATTCATGCCCTGGTGCATCTTAAGGTATGCACAAATGTCACCTTTTAAATTTCATCCCATTTCTACTATCCTATCATCAGGATAGTCGTTCTTGCTGTCTGCAGATTTCACCCTCACGGTTCTCTTTTGTTTTGGTTATATTAGTAATTAAAAACTGTAAAAGTCCATGTCGCAGTGAAACTTGAGATACATCACTGCTAACTTTACTCTTGCCCAATGGTCACCATTTCTAGTCTATGACATTTCCTGTGTGACATCTTGTCAAATAACATACCAGAACTTAGAAAAATTAGATATACTTTACCTGCTTTCTCTATTTAAAAAAAAAATTCTCAAATAGATTCAGCAAATAAAATCTACAGTTCATAAAACGTCTGTTAATAATTCCCATTTTCTTTTAAAATCAATTTCTTGAGCTTTCCTTTCCTTCAAAACATGGTCAAAAACTTAGTCGGCAGTTTAGCAAAGACTAGAGAGAGAGACTGTACATTTGGTAATGCCCTACCATTTGCTAATATCCATATATATCAAATTCTTGTCTTTTTCTCAGTACGTAGGAAGAGAGATTGTTAAATTCTTACTAGGAAATTACTAAAGTATTTCAGTTTTGTTTCCAATTTGTGGTAATGTTCATTTTTAAACTTTTATTACAAGTTATTATTCTGGTTTTGCCTCATGTTCTACCCTGTACTATGACCATCATTAACCTTACTGACCACTGAAGAAAGCATTTAGGTTTTAGGTCATCCCAGATTATACACTGTTTAACTCATCTTCACTAGAAAACAACTCACATGACCTTTTTTGTTTATTTAGGAGTTTTTAACTTAGTATTTAATTATTATTTATTCATAAAGCTAAGAAAACTTTTCATATTAATTTTCTTTGAAAGGCCTAATTCTTCTTGACTTTAGACAAATTTTGTTTTGTCCTTATGCTTCCTCATTCCAGGAAAGCTCTCATTCCAGCTGCCTGCCCCAAGAGAGTTCTCTTCCTTTACCAAAGGTTGCCCTTTAAAATTGAGAACATTAGTTCTTGTGTTCAAACTTCAGCTTAAATGTCAATCCTCTGAAGTTCCTGCCACTTCCAAAAGAAAGTTTAGAGTAAAATCCTGTCCTGCGGATTCAATGACTGGTAAAGAAATCTGCCAGCTTCTGTGTTATTGGTAATATATTTCTACTAATTATCACTAATTTTCTTCTATGAGAAAATAATAATTTTTACAATTAGAATTCCTGACAATTGCTTTCTCTGTTTTACGACGCAAGTCTCTTACCACATCCATATGTAATAGGGAGAAGATCAACCAAAATCATGGTACCACTACAATATCTTGCATAATCTATCTTCCAAACTGATATCTTCAAACCAAATAACTCAGTCACTGATGTCCTTCATGCACGTTGTACAGTGTTACACTTCTAAATGAAGAAGCTCTTCTTTTTGTTAAGACTGCTCTTTTAAGCTATGCTGGTGCCGTATAAATGTGCATATCAATCCGTGGCAGAATACCCATTTTAATCTAGTCAAACAAAAGTTTGTGCAAAGGATTTACTTCAGGAGTTATCAAGCAAAAGACTGATACTTTTCATAAATCTATCAAAAAATTCAAGGTCAGCTGAACTCAGAGTAAAAAGGTATTCCGTTACAGTCTCCACAGTTTGGTGAAACCTATTTTAATTCTGGGAATGGTACTTAATGTTAATGTTATCTGAACACTCTAATATTTTTTTCTAACCCTTGCAATTGCCCGTGAGCTTGTTCTGAGTATTATGAAACAGGAAGAAGGAATCAATTATTAATATATTTATAAAATCTTATAAGTCACTTGCCCTTGAAAATTTTTTTCAAAAATAAGTGTAAATATTTAGAAATAAATATGCAATTTCTACCACATCAATGTACATTAAAACATGTATCAGCTACTCTACACTTTCTAGTTAAGGAACCACTGAAACAATTTTAAATAACTTGCCACATATTTTTCCATATCTTAAATAAGCAGACTTTGAAACATCTGCTAATAAAATTGCTTGGTTTGCTGTACTTTGATGTATATTGTACCATGTTCACTAACATTTTTGCAAAATATTGGAGGACAAAGGCATCTATTACGTTGCTGTTTAAGACAGCAGGGCATCTATATATTTATTTTGACATGAGTTAGGTTTGTTCTTGCAGTCCCCGTATGAAAACCAAGAAAAACTAGTACATATTTCAGGGACTGACAACATAAGTATGCTTTGTCCCTCTGTAACTGAATTATGGGAAGGAAGGAAAGTTACACTAGTTTGCCAGTGACATCGTTGTGGTGTTTTCATTTTTAGGTTCAAATATGTAACAATATAAAGGAGCTTACAAAGTTCAATACCTCATCCTTTTCTTGTATAGGAATTTCCTTATGGTTTGACAATTACAATCACATCACTTTTAAAAATATAGAGCAAACAGATGTATAAGCGACTACACACAAATTCATCCTTATTCTGACATGAAATACCCCAATGAATCAAAGAAAAAACCCTCAGAAAAGTTGAATCCAAATAGTCATGTTTAAACAAACTACTCTCCTTTTCTTTAAACCTGAGAATATAAATTTATTTTTTATCACTAGTGCTATGTGTCAATTTGGTGATAGCACTAGACATCAATGTAGCCTTTCTGCTCTTTCAGTTTCTGTGGTACCTCTGGCACCAAGAGCATCTCCTTAGCAGGTACACACATTGTCCTGGCCCAAGAGACTAGATGTTCCAAGAACAGATGTTTTCACTCTAGCCTAACCAAAGAAGATAAATCAATTGCAATGAATGGTGAATCCACAATATTTCTGAAAGTCTGTTAGGTTTGGAAACATACGTACTCAGCAGCATTTCCCATAAGCTTATGGCCTACAAAACAGGGAAGTGTATCTCTCTTATGATATTCAGACCGAAACACAGACACATCAAAACGAGTGTTAGTGAATTAATACAGTGATGGCCAGCTCCAAGCGTTACTATTCCTGTGAAAATAATTTGGGCTCTTGTTTGATACACAGTCCAAGTGGAAGTAACATTTTCAAGGGTGCTAGAAAAAATTTTTGACAACTTGATAATACCAGATTACCCAAAACCAAACAAAAGTTTACAGCAGTATCTCCTTTCTGCATCTAGTTCTCTCCAAGTTAATATTTACATTCAGTGATGATTTTTTGTTTGTTTTAGCAACAGCAGCTTATAATGTATGAAATATTTCAGCATCAAACTGTTCTCATAATCTAAGAATATGCAAATATTTTTTAAATATTGACCTGTATTTCATTTCCATGTAAGAAAATGCCATAACAAGCAGCAGCAAAAAAGTCCTAATCATTAGAGCATGCCTTCTCTTTAGAGAAAATTATATGTTTAAATCTTTTTATTGTAACAGTATTTTCTATAAAACTAAACACAGTTTTCTATGTCCTTCATAAAAATCAAATGCCATTTTGTTGTTAAATCTTTTATTTTTGAGGCAAAGTCTCAACAAAGAATTGATTTCCCTCCCACAGGATGTTAATTTGGCTGACAACAGATTTATTCCTTATTATGCATATAAGTAAAGAAATTCACGTTCCATTATTTGTGAGGGTTGCATAGAAACAGCATGCTATAAACTACTTTTGCTGTTATTGTGCTGGCCACCTCAATGAAATCACTCAATCTCACATACATCTATTATTTAACTAGTTCTGAGATCCTTTCCCAGAAGACATAACCTTGGGGTTTTGTTTGTTTGCATTTAAAGAGAAAGGAGTTTTTTAACTGACTGTCAGTATTATTTTGTATTCATATTTTACTACATAGCTGGAAAGAAGTACACATTTCCCAAAACAATCTTCAGAATATCAAATACAGAGGCAATATGATAACTTGGTTTCTGTCTAGACACACAATACAGATTTTCAGAGAAGCTGTCATGTATTGCACTCATCCTTATAATCTAAATTCAAGCATCTATTCAGGCTGCATGAAACTGATCTATTATTTTGACAATCTTCAGTGCAACAAATCCCTTAAATAATAATATAGGATCTTTTAAGCTACACTAAAATTTTTTTACACCCTAACATAAAAAAATTATGCCTTGATTGTTTTATGCTTTTATGAGTGATTTCCTTGTCAAGGGTAATTATACTTGTCACCTTTAACTTTGGTTTGGGGGCTTTTCCCCTTCTGATTTTTTAGTAGCTAATTCTTATATGGTTAATTTCTATAATACTTCTTTGTAAATAATCAGGTTCATCCCAGCAGCTGAAAAACTCCTAGCTAGTAACCAGAACCCTCAGTCACTCAAAAGAATGGACAGAGACATTGAAAGCCACAGGGTTTTGAGACAGAAGGAGAAACAGAATGAAAGAAATACGTCAAATACGATAAAAATAAGTCTTTTTAGTGTTTCCCATGGGAAAAAGAACACTGTATCAAAACCAAAATACCCAACAATCTGAGAGTTTGTCTTAGCTTTGGACGCTGAAAGCTGTTTGATACCCTGAATGTGCTTAAAGACTATTCTACATGCATTCTCAAATTATCAAACTATTCCAGAGTAGTAAATTTCTTAGTCAAGAACATTTTTAATTTACACAATATGATTTTGACATACATGTGTTAACTCCTAACTCCATAACATTTTTCCTATCTAGTTGCAAATTACTTATATGCATCTTACAACCGGTCTTCCTTTTGTATGTACCTATGTAGGAAAAGCATGCTTTGCTTTTGGGGGATTGGAACTAGATGATCTGTAAGGTCCTTTCCAGCCCTAACCATTCTATGATTCTATGATAAACTTCTGCACAGAAGAGAGGATGTACAGTTAGCTACTCTAGTACGGGAAGACTGCAACTTCCTCCACTGTTTCTGATCAATAGTGGGAAGATTTACCTTGCCTGCACATGTATGCACCTTGCTCTCCTGTCAAAACAGCATCTGTAGGTATTTGCACAAAATGAAGAGGCTTAATACTGACTACGAAGTCGGTAAGAATGACTGACAACAAAACATGTTGGGATTTGTCAAGGTCTTTTTTATGCTGTATATTACATATACAACAACCACACTGGTTTGGTAGACAATAGTTCCATCTATTTCAATATTTATCAGTGGGTATAACTGTTAATATCAACATACTAAACACCTTGCGGGAACATAGCGGAGTTCATGATAACTACAAAGGCTTACATATGCAATTTACAGCAGCTTCAGCATATGCATCAATTTCATAAAGTAGCTTGAAAAAAACTGCCAAACCATTGTTATTAAAATAAAGAAATAAAGTATTTTACTGTAAAAGCACCTGACATTAAGTTAACATGACTTTTACGTTGCTTTCTTCAGTTTAATAAAGCATTGCCCTCACTTTTCTTTTTCCTTCTAATATACAAATCTAGTAACTACCATACCCCAAGTCCAAATGCCTGAATTCTAATCTTCATCACACTCAGTTACCATCTAATTCTATCATTTAATTCTTTAACATCTAAAGCCAGTAATACTTGTTTCTTATTTTAACCTTTCTAACCTGCCAAAGGTTCTGCTTTTGTGCATGCCTGGAAGCACTTGAGGCTCAGCAGCAGCAAGAGAGCTCAGTACTCGGGTCAGGCTCAGACCCACTGGGGTGCATAAATAGATGAGCAACTCCTTCATCTGTTTTGCCTGTAGTGCCTAATCTGACAGGCGGTGCTGGAACATGCCTATTGGATTTGGCTTCACACAAAATACTGCAACAGCCAGAGGAAGAGAGAGTTTGCCTAACTTCTTCCAGTGCTTAATACACTCACCTGCCTCAGCCTTGATAGAATTTAAATCTATGCTTTAACCTTGAAGCTGATTGTCTTAACCATCAAATTATCGAAAATTCAAAGGTAATAGAATTGTGGAATGTCTTTAATCCCTTCTGTTTTACATAAGAGCATTCAAAATTCAAAAGACCAGCAGAGGAAGGAGCAGTATAAAACTCAACAGATTAGGAGAAGTCATGTGGCTCAGTCTTTTGCCTCAAGAATCATTGTCCCTTTAACAGTCAAGGGATGAAAAAGTTATGTCCAGGACTCTTCCAAGCAAGTCTCTTAACTGCTAAGCTAAAAAGTCATTTTCCATCTTAACAGTAATAAATCAGTAATTATAGTACAAAAGCTAAGACAGCATCAGCAGTAGGTTTACAGCAGATGTGGCTTTAAATTCCTCTCACACATGAGCAAAAATTGACCTCAAAACTACAATACCCTGTATGAATGTATTAACCGCTAGATAATTATATAAAACCCAGGCATCTTCTCTACTAGTCTTTCAAATAAAATGTGATTAAAATGTTTTGGGTGTTGACTGGGGTTTTTGGGGTTTTCTTGCTTTTAAAGAAAGTTAGGTAGACTACTGTAAAAAAAGATCTTCAGGCATGAATCCAGTTCCTCATAGCTACGAGCAACACCTAATCCCAGGACATGAGTCATTCCCCACTTTTCTGCTTACTTTTGTCAGGTCCCTGTTCCACACACTGTTGTGGCTTATTCTTGCTCCCCATGTACCCAATACAGATCCTGAGTACCTAACAAACAAACCACAAACAAACCACACTTCATAGCTGTGCTTAAGTTACTAAATGGCAGCAAATTCTCCCGACACAGAATGACTCAATTTCGTACCATCACTTAGATTTGAGGTATAAACTTACATTAAAAAATGAAAGGAAATTATAAGGAAATAAGAAGCTCATCTTCTAAATGTTGTTAGAAAACTTCACAGGGCTATTCAAATACAAACAAAGCTTGGGACAGGTATTTAACTGAGAAGTACCATTGTCTTTGTAGTAGGTTTGTGTTTCAAAGCATCCCCAGGCAAGTCAGTTCTGAGAGTCAATATTGGAAATCCTGCCAATTGCCTCAGCAGGCACCTTAACCATGTGAATTTTGTTTTGTTCCTGGAATTGTCATATGTTTCTCTGTCTGCTCAAAGTGATTATAGAAACTTAAGAGGCAAAGCGTGCAAAGATGCAACTGAAACAACACGTTAAATCTGAGGATGTTATTGGGAGAGGAGAAGAATAAAAATGAACTATCAGTACAGACACATGAAATATTTTAATTCACACTTCATAAGTATGAGTGTAAAACTATGAATCAAATTGGGCTAAAAGATTTTCTTTGTCATACCTATCGGATTTAGGAAGCTCACATCTGAGTTTTGTATTTATTCGGGAAGCAGTGGCCACTCAGTGTTGTGCAAACCGTCTTTCAGACACTGAACTTTCATTGAAGTCAGCAGAAACCCTGTCTCCTTATGTGAAAGCAGAATCAGTGAGAATCAAGTAGTGGTCATCAGGAGGTTTTGCTATGTCTTATTTCAAATCCATTACATTCAGCAGCAATTTTGAGATTAACTTCCTTTCATTATCTGATGGTTGCTGCAAAACTGACAGAAAAATAAGAACTAGAGTAGAATGTGGAAGTGACATGGTTTTGCTGTAAGAAGAGGGAACAGAGCACAGAAATATTCACCAGGACTTTCTGTCTCTCTCGGTGTTCCATTGGTTTACTTTTGGGGATGATGCTCTGAACACACACCCAGGAAGAAGATTATTGGCAGCACAATGGCAGCAAAAGGACTTACACAAATAGTATGTATCCTATCCTCCAAGAATGCTTCTTTTCCACAAATAAAAGTAATGGCTGTGCATGTCTGCACAGTGTATCTACTCCAGAAAGCCAGAGTGAACAAGTGGATCCTTTTCACACTATCAGTGATATGGTGTTCACTAGAAATCAGCTGAGCAAGAGAGAAAGGCTAGGCTTGTGCATTAAATACATACATACACATACACACACACACACATCATGCATTAGAAGTAATCATTTATCTAGTCTTTGGATGCCAGTAGTGTGTGCTTCTCCAGCCTTTCATGCAGTTTAAAATTTCTATTCAGTTACACAGAGAGGAAATTAAAGATTATATATGAAAAGTGTCTTAAAAGATGAACATAATGTGGATGAAATGAAACTTCCATTAAAGATACTGGGCAAGTTTTACTCTGATTTACAGCAGTTCTGCTGTCATGCCTGCGATGACATTATGCTGGTATAATGAGGAGAGAAATATGACCCAGTGAAACACTGCATTCATTGCAGAGGTAAGATACGACTAAGAGTTACATCTACATAGGGATTTCGGAGCCTAGACTCGGGGTCCACACCTAAAATCCCAAAGCAATTTGAGGAGCCCACTAAGTGATCCAGATTAGCAACCTCATGATTCCTAACAGGTGGCTGATGGGATAAGAATAGGTCATGTCCAAGGTAAGTAACAGACCTGAAATTCTGCCCCTTCCTGAAGCACAGATAATTTCTTTCAGCCCTCAGTTGCAAAACCTAGGAGAAACTGGAATCCATAAACCTGATGCATTGCCTGGATTTATTTGCATATTTTTTCTGTCGTGATCATGGCTGTCTTTTATATAGTAATCTTGCAAAGACATAATTTACCTGGGGAGGCAGACACACAGGTTCAATACCTTCCTTGTAGTTAAGAGGGTTCAAAGCTTCACCTTCTAGCTGCCTTGGGAGCATATAACCATCAGGCTAATATAGAGACCAGTAATAATACAACGTAATACTTAGATGCTGTACAAGCAGAACAAAAGTATTCAGAATCTAGTAAAAATTAAAGCCATTATATGGGCAAGGGAAAATGATGAATAACAGAAGAAAAAAGAACATGAGTTAAATGATAGATAGCAAGTTCTGAAAATCTGAAAATTTAAGAATTAATAGTTTGCAGTAACAAAATTTAGTTAGATAATACTCTCTTAAACTACAGAAATATTTGTGATCCAGCTTAGTTTATAAAGGACTTGGGATGAATCTGAAAGTATAAATATAGATTGTTAGCTTTAAGTAACCTGATATGATTATACAAAAATGTATTTTTCATCGTTGAATGAATAGACTCTGTAGTTTCTAGCCAATGCTTTTATTTTATTGACTAGTTAATAGTAGATCAAACACTAATAGCGTGCATTGTATTTAAATTTTTGAGATTATATCATGCTGTTTTACAACTTTTCTCTAAAGGGAATATGTACATTAAAAAATGAAATATCACTCTCTATTCAATATCCAGCTTTTAGTTAACTTCTGCCTTAGTAGACAGATACATATTCATTGCTAATCTTCCACTAAATTCAACCGACTTTAACAACTGTTATTCATGTCACTGTAGGACAGAAGTGAAGAAAAAAATATTTCTGCAAGATTATCATAGGCCAGTTTATAAGCAGTCGTTATTTTACTAGGAAAAAAAAAAAAAAAAGAAAAAAAAAGAAAAAATGCACAAAGGCAAATTAGTACCTGACTTAACCATGTTGTTTCAAAGCTTCTTCATCAAAACATTATAAAATTCCTGGTTTTGCTTCTCTTACAGAATGTATTTCTCCCCAGAATACAAAATATATTCATAGATATTTCTCTTTCATTTTACTTTTTAAAAATACATTGATTTTTGAATTAGTGCATTATTGATTTAGATATTCAAAGTTCCCTGCAATGCATAAAAGTGCAATGCACAAAACAAATGTGTTTAACTGTTCAAAACAAACGTGCATTTTCCCTACAAAATGATTTTATCTCTTCAGATTATTCCTTTTCCCAAAAGTGTTTTCAGTTAAAAATGTTTTTCTTTACCTCTATAAATAACACAGTTCCATTGTGTCAGAAATTTCAAATGAATTAGCCTCCTAATGTATCATTGCTAATAAAACAATGAAACCATTCCCTATTAAACAAAGTTAACAGTGACTATCAATTTAGGCTATATGCCTGACAGTTCAAATACATTTTTGGCCATAAAACAGGTTTGCAAGTCTTAAATGGTTTCACATTTCTCTAAACCATACTAAGAGCATAACATGAATATTTTAAGCAGCTTAACTTTGATTTAAATATATTTGCTCAGGATATGCTGGCAGCATCCCAAAATGCAGTGTAATACCCTTAAAGCTGGCAATCTCAAACTCAATTTAAGAGAGCAGATAATATGGACTAGCAGCATTAAAGCAAATAAAGTCAATTAGCAGGGTTGGGTTTTTTTCTTAATTTGTTTTCCCTAGCTTGAAATTGCAAAGGATGGATAAAGCTGTGGGATTAATGAAGAAATAAATTAAAGGAAATGGAATATAAAACAAAAAAGAGGAGTCCAGGAGCTAGTATTCATTACTCAACTATTAATAAGTGGTTGCAGTTGTATAGTAATATTCATTTATTTGAAGTAGCCACAGTGAAGAAGAGAAACTATGCCACTGGAATCTTGTAGACATTCACCAGCATATTACAAGGGAAGCAATATGCTCATCTGAAAGTATTTACTTCCTCTGAAGAAAGGAATAATGGAAAATATATATCTATTAATAGGAAATAATGTGTTTATTGTAAAAATGCCACCAAATTATCTGTTCCTGCCATTTCCCTCATACCTAAACACTAATTCAATTGATTGTTAAATGAGTTATGCAGGCTGCTCTGTGTACATACTGAGATACTGGCACTTTGGTGTTGCAAGATCAAGATAAGAGGAAAACAGCCAAAAACAGTCACAAAATAGTAGCACATTTTGCAAATGAAAACACACACTATTATTTAGTTACTGCTTGAAGATATTTCCTACTTTGCTGCCTGCGTTTCAGACAGTTTAAGAGCAGAAAAAAGTTCTTTTCATGGGATGCTCTACACATACATTGGAAACATTCATTTAAAAGTACTGTTGAAAAATTTGCTAGTAAATTCACAGCACTCACCAATCTTATGTTTTAAAAGTAAAATATTGTTTTTAAATATCTATTATATTTCCATTTATATCTAAAAAGTCAACAAAAGTAACTCTAACAGCAGCGCATGTTGCATTTCACAGCAATTATATATCAGGGTTCATAAGAGGTTCATTCTAAAGAACATTTTAGCATATGTATACCCATATGCTTTGTTTCTAGATCCATCTGTTTTGATTTTAAATATATGCTTCAAAATTACATTTGTTTTATGAAACAGATACATTAAGTCTAATAGAGTCCATAATACTTGCTTGAAACAGAGGGATTTTTGAACCTATTTTTAGTTGAATTTGGCATGGAAGTTGCAAAATGTTTTCTGAAGCTGGAAATTGCATCATGTTTCTAATCAATAATTGTAAAGTTAGGATGTAAAGCAAAATTTCTAATAATATTGCTGTGAATATTTAACTTTTATGTTATTGAAGACATTCATTACAGTCTTTAAGCCACTGGATGCCATAATGCTAAGCAGAGATCTAAACCATTCTCAAGTAACAGGAAATAAGCCTCCTTGCAGAATTGCTTTGTTTCACAGTTCATCTAGCCATGTAGGGTACACTTCTTTAAGACAAGCCTGTAAAAATATAGGAACATCCTAGGTTCACAGAAGCCTTGAACTTGGGTGATTTATATGATTTTCAGATTACATTTGCCTTAAGAAGCATTGTATCATTCTTTTATAAAGCTGTAATTGTTTTAGCAATAGTGTGTGTCTATCCATACATATACTTCCAGGGAAGGTTTATGTATAAACATGACACAGTACTAAATTATGGAAATATACCAACGGTCATTTGTATTAAAGGTTCAGAACAACGAATAGATAATTCAAAATTACCATCTAAAACACCTTCACCCTAATAAACTGGATAAACAATTTTAAATTGGATATGCTTTTCTTTTTCCATAGGCTAGAGCACCTGAGAAAGAGACTTAACAGCAAAGGCAGTTTTCAAAACCCTGTGAAATTATCCAGCCATTACTGAGACCAGAGAAGCTTGTAAGTGAGCAGATCTGGTCACTTTAGCAGCCAGCAGAAAGACAAATTGCACCATATGAAGATTTTATATTTCTTGAGTCTTTAAATTTTCTTTTTCAAAGTCCCATATACTTAAGAGTCACTGCAAAGTGTTATTCCTATTCATAGTAAGTTGGCAACAAGTGCTCAACCACCTTAAAAATCAGGTAATATTATGCAATTTTTCCTGCTGCTTGATCAGACTCAAAACATTTTACTGAGATCCCCAGGACTGTACAAAAGATTAGATGACCTGCGGTGTTTAGTGAGCCTTGATTTAAGTAGGGAAAATCTAATCCAAATTTAGGATTCCAGGACAGAATTATACTATATGAGAAGAGAATAACTCAAAGTGCCTTTATAAAATAACTAAAATGTTCTGGGCCAAATTCTGAATCAAGCTTATTACACAAGTATACACTAGTTAGAAATGTTGTAACTTTAGCCAATGACTTTTAATCTCTAAGTGTGTTTTAAACTTTATATAAAATATATATACAGGTATGTTCAATATATATACAAATGCTTGACACACGTGGTTTGATTAGTTACAAATTAATCTGAGATACAAAGTACTGGCTGATTATTTTTCTTTTAAAAATTTAAATACCCTAAATTATTGAAGAAATAGAAAAGCATACACAGGAGTAAATACTGAGACTTCAGATTACCCTGCAAATCTGTATTCCAACTTGTCATTAACATTTCTTAACTCTTTAATACAAGGTTAGCAATTAATCCTTCAACACTTACATTCCTTAAGAGACAAACTTTTCTGTTTACTGCTCTTTATCCAGTTATAGAAGCCCCTGTGAAAAGACTACCTGCCTTTAAGGTTATTTCAGCAACAGAACATGCAAAAAATGTAAAGAAAAATTGATCCCCTAGCAGTCAGAGATTCAACATGCCAAGTCCGAGAGAAGAGCCTTAATAACAAAGTGGCAGTAAGATCAACTACTGTCATAGGTACTGTTTTCCTCATCCAAATACCACATCAATGATAAAACAAGGAAGGATTAATGCTAAATGTTAATTTCAATATGTTCTGTCCTCCCAAAATAACAGTTAGATGGTCTGTGGTCCTCAGCACAGCTACACCCCCAACTGCATGCTCAAGTGCAAACAGCAAGTACAGAGGATGCATTCATTGCTCTTGGATTACTCCGTCAGGATCTGTCATGTTAAAACACCTTAGGTAATGACAGTTACAGCTACAGTGAGGTACCATCATCGCTGCCTAAACCAATTAAAAAAAAAAAAAGAAAACACCACAACAAAATTAGTGCTCTCAGCTGGGTGAAGCGGTCCTTGTGCCAAATCCCAGCGTGAACTCAGAATGTGATCCCATTCTCCTTACCACTACACAAAGATGGAAAATACTTCTTTCACTTCAGTTTCACTGTAGTCACACAGATATTACAACACTACCTTCTCTCATTTCAAACAGAAATAAGTGCTATGTTAGTTCAATTCCCAGTGCTCTCATCTGTGAGATGCTCTTATACAGAATTCAAATAGAGAGGAAGTGTCCATGAGCCACATGTTAAAAAGTTACCTAGCTCAAAGCATGGTAGTGCTCTACTAAAATCAGGTGATAGCTGGTTAAATTATGCTTTTTTTTTTCACTGATTCAGGGTCTTAATGTTTTATACATAAAATACTTATGCAACAAACTGACAATATACAGGAAACCCATTTCTACTATGATTCCATATGGAAAAAAAAAAAAAAAAAAAAAAAAAAACACCTTGTCTAAATACAAAATACAGTTAAAATGCAGTATAAAATGGTAAATTATTATTTAAGGTTTTCATTGTGAAGATTTTACTTTTAGGATGACAAACTTAAATAACAGTCCTACTTTATTTTATGAAAAAAAAATTATTTTATGAAAAAAAGTTTAATGAAGTGATAAGGTAACAGATGCATCAGTGAAAAATACACAGTTATCCAGTTTGCCTGAAATATATTTATAAATGCATTGAGTTACTTTTCAAAACATGCTAAGTGTAATTTTTCATTGTGTCATAGATCATTAATTGGAGAGAGGAAGCAAAGGGGGAAAAAAAAAGCCAAGATAGTTTATGACCACTTCAGAAAAGTAATTGGATATACAAGCAGCATTCCAATTTATCTGTAGCTGCATTCTTCTTACCAATCATCTTCCTACTAAGTATAAAGAATCTTATTAAAATTATTCAATTCAAAACAGAAGTTTTCCTTTGAACAAAAACCATTTTTTGTATTTATATTATTTTACAATAAAGAAATAAATTGCTAATAAGAAATTAGATTATTTGATACTACTTTTCCACATCTGTTTCTGGCAGGATAAATGATTTTATATATTCACAATATCTGAAGGGTTGATGGACAATTCTTTAGCCAGAGATTTCCGCATTTTAGACAGCTCATCTATTCCTTCTCAAATAATGCACAATTTCATCATCCAATTACACATTTTTGGTTTTGATAGAACTTTGTAACCTAGGTCTAGAAATTTCTCTCTCTAAATTTTAAATTTTCTGAAACATTGTTAATATGGATTAAGTCTACGAACTAGTCTGTAGGATTTACTGAAACCAGTGCTAAACACCCTTGACCCTCATATGTGGTATTCTTACACAACAACTCCAGAACTATTATTCTTGTATAACTTCATATATGCACAAAACAATAACTAATTCTACCTGACTATCCTTTCAGGACATACTTCTTCCATAGCAAGAATAGCCCCACAAGGACATCTTTAGCAACAGTTAGTATGTTAATAATTTACTATCCTACTTGACCTGAGGTACCTTTAAAATATTTGCTTAAAGACTAAGAAAATACGGTTTAGTTTTCTATCATATTCAGAGACAGTGTAATTTATGGTTTCCATATAACAACAAATTACTGTTCCTGTTCCAAAGTGTAAGAATTAAAGATTATTTGTGCAGACAATGAAGAAAAAGTTATTGTAACCGGACCGAAAAAAAAGAAGCAGCAATATTTAATTTTCTCAGAAAACAAGCCTCATTCATATTGACAGATCCTTTAGAACACTGACTCAAAACCAAGCTCATAGAATTATACTTAATAAAGGAAATACTATTACTTCACTATTAAAAAAAAAAAACAAACAAACAAACCACCACAACAAACCAAACACCCACAGATTCCAAGCTTACCCAAATTTGAAAGTAAAAAATTTCAAAATTTCAAAATCCAGATGTAAGGTCATTAAACAAAAACTACACAGTTATTGCACAGACTTAGTTTTATAAAAATTGCTTTTATAGACAGGCAAAGAGTTTTGCTTGTCTTTTTGACCAGATCTAAGAGGATGTACTGTACACACTAATTGAGGGGGGGAAATGGACAATATGTAGATACTATTTCCATAAGTAAAAACAGCACTTAGAAATTGTTTTAATTTTGTGTGGGTTTTTTTTCCCTTATCTACCATTTCATATGGAATCCTATGATCTATCATGATCGCTGTTAAAATGCAGTTAGAATGTTTTGCAAAGTACGTGCAGGAATGTTATATTAGCACTGTTAGAAATTGAACTTTTTTTATTAAGCAGGATTGGGGTGGGTTTAAGAATGTCTAGGAAAGTAACAGAAAAGCGAGACATCCAGTTCTGAAACATAACTTTTCCAATTGTAATCCAACAAGATACATCTGTAAAAAAGTAACACAAAACCCAATGGTAGCACATGGCTTACCAGCATTCTTAAAAAAAAAAAAAAATCTGCAATTATCAGCATCCTAAAAACAAATAAATGTTCAGAACCATTTGTAGATTCCTGAGAACCACTGGCTGTCATTCAGATATGGTACTCACTGAAATCTGTGGTCTTTTAAAAATAATGCTTTATTTTAATATTACTGCAATTTCCCTCTTACATAGTCTGGTCATTGCCAACATTCATCTGTTTTTTGGATTAGTACCCAGTCAAATAAGCAAGCTCATGGGAGATACATTTCAAGAATAGCTAAATCAGACAGATAACAAGATTCTTGAGCAGGACTTCTTGAGATTTCTTTGTAATGAATTATTTCATAATTGTGTCATTATCTTCATATATAACTGTACTTGTAGTTCTTTTTATTTTGTTTAGAGGAAGCATTTCTAGAACACTGGCACATGAAGAAACTTGGCACATGGATGAAAACAATAACTTCTTTGCACATGTAATGCTTAAAGCACACAAACACTGTGTCCTTAATAAGGCATCAACATCTTCATTACTTTTCCCATGAAGATACTGAAAGGTGAAATCATACTGCTTTATTTTGTGTAGTCAGTGAGCCAATTGTCATTCTGGGTTTTGGACTCTCAAGAGCCACTGGGCAGCTGTAGGATTATTTTGAATAATAAACTTTCGCCCATAGAGGTAATTATGGGAGTGATCTATTGATCTCACAGTGACCAATAGTTCTTTTTTTGTGACACAAAGTTTTTAAAGCAACACTTTTTATTCTCCATAAATGCTGAAATAACATTCAGAGATTGTGATGCTTTCCTAGAAATGCTGTATTTCAAAAAAGAAGATACATTGGCCACTGCACTCACCAACATTCTCATTGACATCTTCCTGCAGAAAGACAAATGAGCTCTGTTTTCCATGACCCTACTCCAGAACTACCATTTCCACATTTTCCACTGCAGGGCTGAGTGCCCATCTTTGGCACCAAGTACTGCTTTACCAGTTGCTTGTTTTTCCTTGTTTCCTTGTTCCATTTCTATTCTATACTCTTCCTTGCCATATACCATTTATTATTTACAACAAATCTAAATTTTATATTAAAATTCTCTTTTCCTCTACAGTATGTTTCCCATTATTTCCTTCATATATGAAGACTTATTTGTTTCTTAACCTTCATTGTTTTAATCTCCAGTAACAGCACAGTAGCTCACTGACATCACTTTCTATATTCTCTCACTATACATTTTGTAGACAACATTACCTAAGAATGGCCATAAAGGAGCGTGAAAAAGAATGATTTCCACATTCACAGTGGTTGGGGGAGCAGGGCAGCTGTTGAATGCATAGGAGCATGTATATTCCCATAGCTTCAGTCACATAATTCAGTTTTTCTTTCTTAGGATAGCAGACTCTTTTTTTTTTTCTTCATGAATATGCTTGACTGTGTGATTTTTGCTCAATTTCATAGCTTCCTTCTTGAAATTTTTTTGTTTTCATGACCATTTTGAAAATATTCAGGAAGATCACACCATGTGAGAACAGATTCTGTCACCTTCACAGCTCTTTGCTACTCCATCCTCGCACCACTTTTCAGGAAGCAGATGGATAGTCTAGATGAGTCCTTCCATCAAAGACCCCTTATGCACCCTCAGGAAATTCTTCTGGTTTATGTTAAAGACGACTTCAGAAAAGGAGATGTTCTCACACATTTTTTTTCTTTTTTTGTTTTGCATTTGGGCCACCACAACAGGAAGCTGAGTGTATGTGCACACATTCACACAGGGCTGTACTTCTAGGACTATTGCTGCCTAGTTCCCTTGTTCAAGTCACAAAGATACTGTGTCACACTGAAATGCCTGTCAAAAAACTAAGAGAGACTTACCAAAAATCCAATAATCTGTCATGAAAGTGGATTAGTGAAAATAATGCTGTTTACTTCTGTACGTATATAACCAGAGAGGAGCAGATGATAAAGATCTTTTCATTTTCTGTCCTTATAACCATCAGATGATTAAGAAACCAGTACACAGTGCAACCCCAAACCAGAAAGGAATTTTTTTGAACAGTCTGAGGTAACAGGGGAAAAAAAGGCTTCCAAAAACATGTGTTGCAACTTTCTTACGAACTAGAACGACAGTCAGGAGTGTAAAGGAAATCAGTGTGAACAGGGATCCTGTGCCCACAAGACAATATTTTTATCCAACTCAAGCATCTTCCCATGAACAAAAAGAGTAGAAAATGCTCTGACAAACAACCCACAATGTTTATATGAGAATATGGTATATTCTTCCTTTAAATTCCAACAAATGCAATGTTTAATGAATGTTAATGATCCCAGAATGAGACAAATGCATAGCTAAATTTGAAATCTCCAATGTCTAGACACAAAAGGTCACAAATGGGTAACACTGAAGATGTGACTAGCTAATGTTGATTTGATCTTTAAATGTGATTTTTCATGGTTTGGGTAGGTTTGAAAAGACATTAGGAAATTTGATTTAATGCATTTTTGGACACATTTTTCTTAGCCATATCACAGTCACACAGTAAGTTTCTGCAGGCATATTGAATGTTGTGAATGATAGAGTCTGCCAAGATGTGAAGAGATAAGCCTTAATAACAGTCATATTTTATAGTCTTTCCTTCTCAAGGACATCCAAACAAATACATATAGCAGTATTGAAAGGAAGTCACATGTATCTTTCACGAATTTCTGTTTTCTTCCTGCAGATGAGGGATGCACAGGGTTTCCCTCTTCTCCTGAACTGTCCCTGTGCATGTTTCCTTCAAGGTTAAAGAAAGATCAAATCTGGGCAAAAATAGATTATTTGACTATGTTTCTGTCCTTTATGTAGGCATTATACTCAATATCCACTAACAAGCAAATGGATTTAACTGAGCAAATTCTTAGCTTACAAAAAAAAGCTATAATTTCTTTTTGTTATTATTGGATCATTTTGCCAAGTATCATCTTATGTTCAGTTTCGACTGAGCAGAAACAAATATGGTACTATTTGCGCAGTTGTATATGGCCTTTGTAAGTAAACAGTACTTTTTTTCCTCTATTAACCCCTCTCAGTTCCTCTCTCTATTGTTTGTTCATCACTGATGGCCTTCAATACATCTGCATTATTATTCTCAAACCACCTCCATGCTGCCTATCTTTTTTTTTTTTTTTTTAAACTGGAGAGAATAGTGTAGTCAGAGATATCTGGGGGCGTGTTCAAGTAGTTCAGTGTCTAAAACAGACCAGCATCTCAACGTATGAGGGCAAGCACCAAAAAAAGCCAAAAATCACACTGCTCCAAAAATGGGCTTGCTCAAAAGCACAGATCTTACAAAACAGCAAGACACACTCCCTCAGTACTTAATATGTCTTGTTTTAAAAGGAAAAATACCACATTTGCCATCAAATTAACTATGACCAGTCACTGGCCTTATGTTTCTATTTTGTACAGTAATCTTTTCAAATATCCACTTCAGGGAATGAAATATCAAAAGCTCACTGGTATGTGGACTAGAAAGAAGTATATATGGGTCCCATGGAAGAGCAGAAAGACTAGATTTTTCTAAGCAATAATATATACTTTTTAAAATGCATAATTATTAACTGGAAAAGGTAACTGGTTTAGGGTTCTCTTTCACTTTGAATGAAAAGTTATCCATATGAGTACAGGAATTTTTTTTAAGCATAGTAAGCCATGAAAACTGTAAATATTGTTGAACAGTGAAAATCAGATAAGCGATAGTGCCACAAATTAGATTCCCTAAGGTTGAGTCCTGATATTTGTCCTTTTTAAATGGCACAATACGAAGGAAGAATAATGAATTTTAATGTCATACTTGAATGCATGCTGATAATTTCTTAAATGGTTCTGTATGAATTTTATTAATAACTTTCAGTTATTGAAACTCATAAAATGCATACAACCAGCTGAACATATCTATTCCAGTTAATAAATGTAAACCCAAAAATTACTATGACGCAGCATTTTAAAAGCAAATTAATTCCCCTGATTTATAGTACTCTGTATGATTTTAATTTCCCTAATGTAGCTTTTTACCCAATTCCTTAATGAATAAGTAACATGGAATTTCTTTTAAAGATTTCCTGCCTTGTAGGATAAATGTTGATGAATAACAATGAAGCTAGTGCTTTAGAAAATGCTTTTCTCTTACAGACTATGTAAACTTCATGTTTTTTGTTATTCACATGTATGTCTACATAGCACAATGTTTCTGACAATGTTGCGGTGTTTAATCAGTGAAACAAGTTGTATTGCTGTGCCTGGACTGCAATATCTTTAACCAGTGGGTATACCCTGTCCGGCCTAAAAAAAACCCCAACACAGTAGTTGAAATTATTCACTATCATGTTCAATTTGGTTTATAGCACATTGCTAAATACTAACAATAAGTTATTAATTATTAACAATAATTAATAATTAACAATAAGTGAATGACAAATTTAAGTGTAAAAAAGTGTACTGCAATTTTAAAAGATAATTGGAAAAAAATTCAAGGAAAGACAGATTCTGGAATGAGACCCTTAGCTAGTGTAAACCAGCATAGATGGCTTGACTTGAAGAGCACTACGTCATTCAACGTAGCCATGGACCTAATCATGCATTGTGGGAAGAATACTCTGTCACCAACTCATCCACGCAATAACTATACCTAGGACAAACAGAAAATTTCCATAGACTTTAACATAATTACTTAGTTTTGGCATTAGAATGATCTAAAACATTATTTTTCTAAACAGTTTTACAATTTATAACACTGATTCTTATTTAGTTTTTTACTAACATAAACCACTGACCTGAATGGAAAGTTAGGAAAGGGTCAGACCTAAAGTGTACTACGCATTATCTTATTTCAATACTTGATCCATAAATTGTTGTTATGAATAACTACATGTAAGAAACTTCACCAAGTACACATAGATTTCATATACTGGCTGGTGTAAAAAACAAACACACACTGGCATCAATCAACTTAGCACTATCAAGAAATGCGTTTCTCTGACAATCTAGGTCATTGATATTGGCTGATGATTGAGCACTGATAATGAAAACACAAGTAGGAATAGAAGATTTGATTGGTCTCCAAGTTAAATACTTTCTTTAGGTTTTTATTATGTGAACTGTTGAGGCAGGACTTTACTTTCCTACATGTAAAAAAAAAAAAAAAAAAAAAAAAAAAGGGAAAAGTCGTAAATTTGACCATGGTGAGCTATGAGACTCAGTTTTCTTGTAACTGTTTCGTGCTTACCAGTGCAATTATTTTTACTATGGACTGTTCAGTAAGTCATGTCCCAACTGTGTAACCTTTAAATAGCAGTATAAATATGAGCTAATTGATACAGCTGATAGATGTTTAGCTCCTGAGCTGATTGAAACAGCTGGTATATATTTAGCTCCTGGAGGACAAAAGCCCAAATGGACAGCAAGTTCCATTATGAAGTAATCCTTACTAAATTTACCCAGATTATTACCTACTAAGTGTGTATACACACATGAATGAGCATTTTAATAAAAATGTTTTAAATTCAGTATCAGTTACCTTATGACAAAAACCACTTTAAAGTAACAGCTATTTTTATATTCAGAGAAATGTGACACTTAATTTGAAATATTTTACTGGAGATACAGAAAGGACTAAATGTGAAGATGGCATACTCTTCCAAAGCTGAAGTAGTTCTACATCTTTTGAAGCAAGCTTGATAAATTTTACTCAATAAACTTCCATAGAGCAAGTAATCAATTAAATACATTTGTTCACAAACAAGCCCTTATTTACAGGACTGATTATGATTACCTATTGTGAAAACAAGCACCACTCATTTGCTGATGAGTTTTTCGCAGAATGAGGGAGAAGTTTCTGTTTCAGAATTTTTTGTACTTTAATATCATGAAGAAGCTGTTGAGCTGTTAATATATTTTATCTTTCCCTTTCAAATTCCTACTTGAGAACTGGAGTTGAGTATGTAGTAATAAAACTCAAAACCTGTAGAGAAAACAAAAATCCCTGCTCAATCCACTTTCACTTCTTCCATATTGCTGATGCCATGAAAGTCACAGCTCATGTCACCAATTTTTGCCATGTAAGAGCTACTCTGTCTAAGCCAACCAAGTCTAATCCTTCTGCCTCCTTTAGTCTCCAAATGTTGCAGAGGAGGCCTGAGACTTGGCTTGACCTAGAATTTTAGTTTTTAGGCAGAGGTGAAGCCTTTTTTAAAAAAAAAAAAAATTCATACAGCTTCCCAGAAAGTTAGAAAAGCAAAGACTTTCCAAAAAAGCACAGAAAGATAACGTTAAAACATACATTCCTCTTTTGGATAACTAGGTGATCATTTTGCCTTGCGGCTACTAAAAAAAATAAGGGAAAAGAGGAAGGGAGGGAAGGCATCACATGATTCAAAGAGCAAAAGTTTAAAAAAAAAAAAGCCTTTTTCTTTTTTTTGTCCTCCCACAAAACAACATTACACTTTCCACTCAACTGTAAACATACAGCACAGATTATTTAGTACTTTAAGAATTAGCTACACCCATTGAAATCAGATAAAGTATTTATATAATTAAGAAACATCAGAGACCCTCTGTAAAATATTAAGATAGACGAAGAGAAAAAAGCCCCCATACATTGAACTGAAATAACTCATCAAGTTTCCTGAACAATATTCCTGATGGCATAGTAAGTAAGCTCTCCCTGGACTGTTCCTCTGTTCAGAAGAATTAGTGACTCTAAGAATCAGGGTTTTTTTTCATGATGAAATATTGACAGACATTTTCAACATTCCTTGTTCAGCTGACTTTTCAATACCAATAACTGCTTTACTGAAAAATTACTTTAAAGAATTTGGGAGTGGAAATACAAATAAAATAGATGTGCAGCTAATGTGAATGAACATATTTCCCCAAATACAAAGATGAAATTCTGTAAGAGCCAGAAGTGAACTAGCCTTCTGATGTGTTGATAACAAAACATTGTTATCTAAGGACACACATTGCTGTCTAAGGACCACAGTGTAGCTGTGCTTTAAACTACTCGTACTGTAAACACCAGTCACAGCACTAGCAAAGAACCTGTTTTTTTCTATACCCCAGGCAGAAACACCTAGAAGTGGAAACACTTTAAAAATATATTGCCTAAGAATATGTATTTCATTTCAAAGATACATCAAACAACACTACTGAACACATTCCTAGATTATTCTATTTCAATAGTATTTTGGAATAACGTTCAAGGAAATCTGAATCCAGGCTGATGTAAATCACTTGCAAATTTTGAGCCAAGTGTATCTTTGCAGGAAACACAAAAAGAGCAGTCTTGAGCACCACACCCATGGGTCACTTCTAACTTTTGTCCAAAGGAAAAAAAAAAAAAAAAAAAAAAAAAGCTTTGTGGTTTTAAGCTGTTAAGAGTTACCTTTTAAAGACAGTAAGAATACTTTTTAAACTTCTGTTTACTGTATTACATAGTATTACAATACCATCTAGTTTATCCAGAGCTGCCTGAGCTCTAGTAATTGGAATAATGACCATTACACGTCTGTTTGGTACTCTTTGCATTACTGAAAGCTTTGGCTTATTAAATTGAAGGCATTACATAAATCTAGAACTATTATTACTGTACAATAAGGAAGCCAAACAACTGGGAAGCGGAAAGCACTAAATTGTAAGTATTATTATGATAGTGGTCTTTGATTCTCCATATTCCAATTCAGATGTGACAGCATAATGATATTGTGTCATCATATTGTTTAATATTCCAACATACTCTACAGCATAACATTATAGAAAAACTTAATCGGGAAACATTAATTTGCCTTGCAGACTGAGGAGTACGGAAATAAGGCACCTTCTAGTTTCTCTTTTGCATTATCGACAGACTGCTACTAATTGTTCCTGTGGAAGAGATTAAAGAGGATGAAGGTTAAAACTCAGAAAGAGAGGAGGTAAATATATTAAGTAGGGGACAAAGAACTGTTACTATTTGCAATGACTACAAAATATTTGGCTTCTTTTTTCACAAATCGAGGGGATTTTCTCTTGTATAAAATATTAAAAAAAAAAATCTAATATTTGAGTTTAGAAAAATCTCTTTTTCTCTGGTTTCTTATCTCCGGTGACAGAAACCATTTCATTCAGCAACCACATTTAAATGGGAGGTATTACTTGAACTTTGCATCACTTCAAAAGACAAGTAACAGTCAGTAAGAAGCGAGTTATACTTCTCAGCATCCAATCTATCGGACAATTGTGTGAAAATCCTTTTACAAGGCTGTTGGTGTTTCAAACACTGGATGAAAGGATGTAGGGATATTCCAGAAAGCCCACACAGATGAAAGCTTTCTTAACCTACATTAAATCTTGATAATGCAATAATGAGTGTTTTAAAAGGATAATTCTAATTCCCCTATCTAGTGCAATAAAGACTGTATACAGCTAATCTGCTTTGCCCTTTCAATTAAACTCGTCCAGGACGTTCTATGTAGTCAGCACCCTGAATGAGTCATTAAAATTCTCGTTCTGTAAGAGATGTGTGCAGCGCACCGTTGTTTCTAAATTCCATTAAATCCAAATGGTCTTTATCGCCCCATGACCACAGTGACTTCAATCAGCCAATTTAATTACCTTACAAAATTGTCAGCAGAAGCAGCAAAGAAAAACAGGAAGGGTTGTGACGTTATCAAATTGAAATCTTCCTCTGTGCTGTTTAATCTAGACCAGTCAATAACAATGCTTCTCACCTCCTTGCTGCCTTCCCGATGCTCTTAACCTTATTCTTCTTTCAAAGATTTCTGTTGTTGTTTATAAGACTGATTTTGAACTCCCCTCCGTAAGGATGTTAACACATATCGAAAGCTTCTTGTCCTTGGCAGTGAAATTTTCATTGGCTCTAAATACTGGAATTACCAAGCCACGGGCCTCTTGAGGGCTGCCACAAGTGTTTATTTTGCAGGTTTCCATCGTACTCTCCATCTAAAGGCAGACTGCTTTCTCCAGTAAAACCAGATAAGGACATTTTCTCATTTCTCTCTTAAATACAGGCAAAAAGGTTACGTCCTTCCACTATAAAAGGGTGTCAGTGAAAAATCCAAAGGAAAGAAAGTGCACATCCAGGACAGCTAATGCAGGTCCAGTCTAGGAAAAGCCAACCTGGATTACGTGATTACCCAGCACGTATTTTTCACTTGGACTCACACCTTTTTGCAAAGAGCTAGTTCTTACTGCTGTTCTGTAGCTTTGTTGGTTTTAAATGCCACTATGTCAAAAAGGTCACCAGGACCTCAGAAATGTGTGCCTCGACACCCAGTGGCAACTGCACCAGCAGTGGAAACGATGACCTGGCCCCTTCTCTGGTTTTGTATGGAGATAAACTCAGCCTGTTTGAGACAAAGGAGCCCAGCTAAGAAGTACGTCAGAGTGAACCCATGCTAAGTCTTCACAGAGGAAGACTCCGCTGTATAGTCACAGGATTCCCGCAACTGTGTTGAGAAATTAATTTTTTTCTTCAGTCCCAAAGATTACATGACTATATAAAGCTTTTTTTTTTTTTTCCTGCTATTGTTATTTATTGGAGGGCACCGGAAAAGTGCTAGGGTTTGTAAAACGGGGGGAAGGAAAAAAGGTGATTAGTAGAAAGTGTTTCTGGTAGGAGTTCAAAACTCCCCCTTAGTTCCTTGAAAAGTGTTCTTATCCCTCTCTTGCCTTTCTTTTGCTTTTAAGCTGGAAGAAGACCCTCCTCCCTCCTGTTAGGGTTCATTGTAACCCACAACATGCAGCTCCTTTTCCCCTCTACTTGAAGTCAGGCATCTCCAAAGCAACAAAAAGTCGAGACTGTGGCCACGGGCCTCCACTATTCTTTACTCTTCATCTAAATGTGCTGAAGAAAACAATGTATCTAAGTGAGGAAACACTTATCTGGTCAGTGGGCCCCCCGCGGTGAGATCTTTAGTCTTAAACCACACTTTCACGCATAATGAGTTACCTGAGAGGGAATGAGAAAGGGCAACGGCCAAACCGCTTTCGCCTTCCAGCCCCAGGTCCCTCTTCACGCCTTTGCTGTAGGAAAGACAAGTTGTCACGGCAGCAGAGACCAGGCCCGGGAGGGGCAATTTAAATAAAGGAGGGTACTTTAGAGTGCTCTAGATTTCAAAGAACTGACACTCATCCCCTGTGTAGGAATAGATAAGGAAATGGGGGTTTTAAATAGCCCGGGCTCTTACTGCCTCGGGCAAGGAGAAAGGGCTGGTATCTGGAAACACAGGTGAGCGGTTACTGATAGTTAACAGCTCCTAATCGCTTAGCGATCCAGGCTGACAGGGCAAAGAGCGGGGATGCCCCCAGGAAGGTAAGGTTAGAAGCGAGGGGGCCTACGAAGAGCTTCTGCCGTGCCCAGCGACCGGAGGCGCAGAGGCGGCTCCCTAGGCTGGGGATCTGCCGAGCTCCCCGGTGTTTCTGGGGAGAAACCCGTTGCCCTGGGGCTGCTCTTACACAGGAGCAGTGAATTACGAAGCCACGAAACGTGATCCCCGATAACGGAAAGGATCTGCCGGCAGTCACATATTTTGGCTTTTGTACGGTGCCAAGTGATAAGGAAAAGGTTTCTATCACACTTAGCATGGTGAAGAGACAAATATTAGGCTGCTGCTTTTCTCCCTCGTCAAGCTGGGACCTGTCTTTTCATCCGCAGCAGTGCTTTAGGACTGTTCCTGTTTGACACCCTCGAGTACCGTGGGCACGAGTCTCACGCTCGGTGTTTCCTTGGCTTGTTATGGGGAAGCTACTCAGGAAAGGCCAAGGGAGGGGGCTTGGCCGTACGCCCCACAGCAAGGTGTCACTTAGGATGGGCACCTGCTATGATGCCCACATACCACGTTGCCCTACTCCAGCAGCAGGCAAAGGTCCAGCTGCCTGAGTGAGTGCCGCTGGGGAGTGAGTTATGCCATCGCATCGGCACCTCCCTGTGTTTGCTCCATAAGGCGCAGGCAAAAATAATCCCCCGCATTTGAACAGATAACCCAGGCGGCTCGACTTCCCTGTGTGGTTGCTAAAAGGTAGCTTGAGAGAGAGAGGACATGCTGGCTAGTCCCAACAATGAGAGAAGCCGTGGGAAGGACAATGTGAATCTATGGTGGTTCATTTGCACAGGAGGAATGAGGGGGCTGGAGCCCTGGCAGGCTTCAAGTTCTCCCCTGTTGCCATAGCGCTGCTGGCTGAGGAAGAAGAGCGGGGGCTGGCAGGCTGCCTTCTGGAAGGAATCTCCTCAGCTCTCGCTTCTCCTCGGGAAGGACTCCACAGGCAGGCACCAGCATCTTGTCCTCCTGGTCGCAAGGACATCTCAAAGGGACAGATAGCACAGGAACCCAGAGGGGATGGCCTCGAATTCCTCTCTCAGAAACAACCAAAGCTTTTCCACAGCTATATTCCTACTCCTTCCCTCCTCCCCGCCATGGCCTACACAGAGACAGAGATATCAGCCCCTTGGGAAGGAGCGGGAGTTCTCTCCCGGTGAGAGGCAGAGTCACTTCACACCTGGACCAGGCCAAATCTAGACTCCTTAAAACAGAGAGTCCTTAAAACAGGCTCGGCTGAGCACGGCAAAAGTCTTCTTCGCTCTCTCTTATGTCTAACCTTTTCCATACTAAAATAAATTAACCAATCACTCCCTACCTACTTCTAAGCCTCAGAGATGGGCTGGCGACAATTCTGTTGAAAGAGAAAAAAAAAGCATGCCGTGACTCAGAAGCCGACTCATACTTCGCTGCTACAAAGGATGGAGTGAGCACACCCAGCTAACCGACCGTGTGGCCTGGAGGCCGCTGGGAAGGGAAGTTAGCCCAGAAAAATACGTGTCAATGGGCGCCGGAGTCCCGTTGCACAATCCTTCGGTCTCGGGATTATTTGTTATTCTGGTCATTACCAAAACGCTGCTCTCCGGGGCTATCTCTAATAGTGCAGAGAGGATGCTAATCTAAAGGAGGGAAGCCCACCTCTTGCTAATGGTGTGGCTGAGAAGATGTTTGTTTACATCGCTACCCTTGAAAGTAATTCAGACTCCTGGAGACCGACCCTCGGCACCGGATATGAACCCCTCCCCCCTCCACACACACACCCCCGGCTCGTGGAGGGACAGACAGCGGGACAGTGCCAGATCACAGGCAGCCCTAGCACTAATTTCACAGCCATGATTATGGATCAGACTGAATTCAAAACAAACCCCGCAATGATACAGGGACCCGTTTAGCCATGTCCAAAGAAACAAGCATTCCTGAAGACGGTTGCTAAGAGCAACGTGCCTTAAGCACCACCTTTAGACCAGATGGAAGCAGAAAATAAGTACTGCTAGGAATTTAGCACACGAGATCGGTAACAGCCCGGTGACTTTTTAATCATTAAAAAGTCGGGGGGGGAGGAAGGAATTTAAACAAAATTAGACACAAACCAAGCCATTGCTCCCAGGAGAAGACAAGATTTTTCAGTGCCCCACAGAAACGGATGGAGCGGCTGCTACAGCTCATCGCGGCCAGCGCGAATGCGGGAGATCCGCGCTCCCTCCCTCGCACCCCGCTGTCGGCAGGCTTTGAGGATGCCGTTTGTCTGGGGAACCTTTCGGGCTGCCCCCTCCGCCGCTCCCATCCCGCCGGAGGAGGCTCCCGCCCTGGCTCCCACCGAAGGCCCTCCCCGGGCCGCACAGCCACCCTCGGACCTGTCGTTAACTTTCGTCTCCGTCCTGCCCTTCCTTACCGCGAAACTTCTGTAGGGGTTGCAGCGGCTGGAATTACTCCCGCCCTTGCTTTCTTATACATGTATACACGCGCGCACACACAGGCAGAGCTGTTAAGGTTAGTTTAATGGTCCACCTGGGATAATCTTCAAACTGTGAAACAGCTCTACTCTCCTTGTAATTACATTCTGATCTATGAATTTTCTTTCCTCTCCTTTTTTTTTTTTTTTTTGGAAGGGGGCGGGGAACTCATAACTTTCCTCGCATAGAAAGCTGTGGTTTAGAAACGCATCTTGAAGGCTCTTTCGCTATCACCACTCGCGAAATAAATCATCTCTAACCCTAAACGCCACTGAAGTGGCAAGCGAGTAGGCAGGCGCTGCAAGGGAAATCAGCCCAAAGGTCTCAAATCACAGCGTCGCTCCCACACGGGATCGGTTCGGGTGGACCAGAGACAGGCAGCCGAAACTTAACAACTAGTTCACAGATTTTTACCGGATCAAGCACCCTATTAGCCATGCTTTCGACCACTATGGAAACAAAAAAAAGGAACATTACGAGGAAGCCACGCAAGCTGCACACAGCCTTAGGCAAACGCGTTTGCCAGTCATTTTTCTCTCTATTGTGATTATAATTATCATCACCATCGTGCCGTTACTACGGCTACAATGAGCTGCAGCGACAGAAAAAACACACAGCAATCCACCCCTCCGGATGCAAAATAAAGAGGGACTTCGGTGCCTGAGTCCGGTAGCACGTCCCAGCTCTCCCCCAGCACCCCTTCCGAGTCAATCCCACGTACCTCGCATTCAAGCTTAAATGCACAAGGAAAAAAAGTGCCGGGAAATCTTACCAAATCTTAATACATGTGTAGTTCCTTGAGAATATCCAATCCACAGTAAGCAAAGAAGGAGTCTAATGGTGCATCTGAAGACTGGATTAGTTAGAGTAGGGGAAATAATCTTCATGATGTTTTTATGCACACACGCGCTGCCTTACTTCCCCCTTCTAAGCCGTCAGGTTTCCCGGTAGGGTGAGAATGAGGATACGCAAACTGATGGCCCTCAGACGCGATCACGGCATGGTCACAGAGAGAGGAGAGAGTCTACGCTTCCCAAACCCATTAGCAATCCCTGCATGTTCTTCATTCACTGCGCCAAGGAGCAACCTTCAACTGCAAGGAATGGTGGGACATCCATGTTAGTCGGGGGAGAATCCTTGAGAAATCCAAACACACACAGTGTCCAGCCGAGTAAACCTGGGAGGCAAGAAAGGAGGAAAATCAATAGGTAATCCAGCTCGAGAAATCGCTGAGGTATCGCCACATAGCGAGAGTCAATGAGCACCAGCCGTTTCACTGGCGAAGCTTTTGCCGAGCTCCCATTCTACTGCACTGCTGCACAGCTTCTGACGCGAAGCCAAGATTAAGTGAGAGAAATTGAGATAGCTCTTCTCTTCTTAAGGCTGCCTGCCAGACAGCCTTCCCAATCTCTGTTATGCAACTGATCTGATCGCCCAGCGTTGTCGGGGGAAAAAACAGCTCGGTTTTATTTATATGCTTCTAATTGTTATTAGTATTTCAGTTGTTCTGAACAATAGCTATAACGGTCTGTAGTCGGGGGGGGGGGGGGGGGGGGGGTGGGGGCGGAACAGTGGACAGGTGGGCTATAGGGGAGAAGGGAATCAGTTGAAACAGTTGTGTAAAAATCAATTCATGCATTTTAATAGCTGACTGCCTGGGTTCAAATCACTTAGGTTTAGAGTTGAGAGAGAGGAGGCTGACAATACAGTCATGCAGGTTATCAAGAGTAACGTTTAGGTTAAAAAAAAAAAAAATCCTGATATTTACATTCACTAACTAACTGTTACTCACGTTAATGCAAGAAATATGGTAAATGCGATGGTTTGTATACTGACTGTCCTTAGGAACCTACTCCAGACCCAGTGATTCCGGAGCACTAGCCTGCTTTCACAAGGTAAATAGGAATCGGCAGCGCTAGAACAGCCTTGTTGAATGCATAGACCTGTTTCGCTCAACTTGCTTGAAATTGTAACGTTGCTTAAAAGACAGTAACTTGGGGATTAATAGTTTATGTTTTGCACTTTATTCTGCCACTCTCCTATTTTGTACTCTGCTTTACTTTCACTCTAGTATTATGCAAGTATTGCTGTTCCTCCCTGTCCTGAGAGATCTATGTAGTTTGTCATTTGCAGTCCTCAGTGACAACAATAGCACTTCCCAGTTTGATAATGGGATACTGAGTTTGTATCTGCAAATGCAGGCACAGACTTTTGTCTTTTGGCAGGTGTTTCAAAGAAGATAAAATTCTGTGGACTACTTCAGATTTTCCTTAGGAACACAATTAGTTGTGTGCCTGTATCCATTAAAATACATTGAACCAGGACCAGACTTTGCAATCTAAGTGAAGCTTTTGCTGAACTTACTTAAGCTTTATTACAAATATTAAAAGATGATTCCTAGATTCCCCACCAGGCAAATTAATTCATTTTATTCTATATTCTGCCTACAGACATCTTTTGTCTCCTTTATCTCCCTCCCCGCCTTTTATTACTGAAGAAAATATCACTGAGACACTTCCCCCACAGATACATACAGATGAACACAGAATACAGAAATAAATACTGATGATGCCAAGCTAATGAGAACACTCTGTGGAATCTATCAGAGGTAGAGCATGACAGAGGTGAGTTACAGTTTATTCTTAAATAACAACTGTGTGTTGTAGACATGTAAATAAGTAACAGCAGCATTTAAATTATAACCTGTAATGTTGGTGCTCTGTATCTCTGAGAGTGTTAGCAATTCACAGTAACTTTTTATCATTATGGTTTACTGATTTCCTCTGCATGCATTTACTTAAAACACTGTAAAACAGTGATGAAAAGTAATGTACATTCTGCGAGGGGATTATTAAACATCATTGATTTTTTTTTCTTTAAGATGGAGGCATAACTGCAGTGTCAAAAATAAGTATCACGAATGGCTAGTTCTGCAGTCTAGCAGGGAATTCAATCAGACGATTTGACTATTGGAGCGCTTTAAAAAGAACACCTAGTGTTAAAAACAAGGATATCTAGCGACTCCTTCAGTTCACACTTAGAATATCTCCCACTAAAAATGCAGAGACATGTTTTTTCTTGTATTTTCTATTTCGTTTATTCTCTTCTACTCCCCTTCTTACTTTGTCTCAGTCCAAGGAGAAATAAAACCGACCCACCTGAATACTGTGAACGTTCTTTGCCTCCCCCCCCCTTTCCTGTCGTGTTGCTGAAATAAAGGACATTAGGCATCTTTATACACTTTTTTAATTGTGAGAGCTGAGATGTAGCTTCCTGTGTAAACTTTTTTTTTTTAATAGTTTTAGTTTTAGTGAGCAGTTTTTAAAATATACGGTCAGTTTTAGCACAT
Source organism: Pterocles gutturalis (assembly GCF_000699245.1). Classification (NCBI taxonomy): domain Eukaryota; kingdom Metazoa; phylum Chordata; class Aves; order Pterocliformes; family Pteroclidae; genus Pterocles; species Pterocles gutturalis. The sequence goes on from NW_010145101.1 coordinate 45,048, forward strand.
TATACAAGACATAAACTTTGGGCACAGTGACGCCTCTTACAGTCTGATTTTCTAAGGTCTCTTGAAAAAAAAAAAAAATAAATACAGCTACCTGTAATCTGAGCCCAACAGAGCTCCTAACTCAGCGGGGTGTTTATAAGTGTAATCATAGAACAACTTGTGATTAATTCCTTTTACTATGAAATATTCAGCAGCCCACACTG
>NW_010145102.1:0-251 GCF_000699245.1 Pterocles gutturalis
GGGGCTGAGGCAGAGGAGGTAGCGCAGGGGCACAGCGGCACTGCCCGCCCGCGTCTCCAGGCAGAACTGCCGGTTGGTCTCCAGCGAGAGGAAGAGGGGGACGTCGGGTGCCACCGTCACCGTCACTCCTTCGGGGAGAGAAGAGGAAAGCGGCATCTCAGCACGTGCCCAGCTCCTCTGTGTCCTCGCGCCGGTGGCTGCAGGGATGGGGATGCTCTGGGCAGAACCCAGTGGGTACCAGAGCATCCGGA
>NW_010145102.1:277-628 GCF_000699245.1 Pterocles gutturalis
AGCAAATCCCCGCTCTCTGCTTCCGCTATTCCCTTTGACCCTCCAAAATGCCTTTTGAGGGCTGGATTTACTGGTTTTTGCCTTTTTGCCCTGCATTCAGCTCAGGCTGCAGCCTCACCAGTGCAGGGCTGTTGCAGATTAATTGATGAATTTGGGGAATATCTGGAGTTTGGCGTTTTGCAGAATAATCCAAACATCCCCCAAAATAACAACAGCGACTAAACTCGTGCTGCATCCAGCATCCCAGAGCAGCACTGGGGACCCAGGAGCTCGGGGTGAAGCCACTCGGGAGGAGCTGGAGGATGTGGCAATGGACACAGATCTCTGCTTAAAAAAAAAAAAAATTATATA
>NW_010145103.1:0-2096 GCF_000699245.1 Pterocles gutturalis
GCGAGCTGAGCACCCCAATTTCACCCTAAAAATGATACCTTTTGTATCATGCAGTCTCATATTTAAGAATTCAGTAGAAATCCTTTTACCTTATTAGCAGCAGCATCTCGGGTACATCCAGTCCCAACATCTACCTCCTCCTTAGTTTAATAATTATCTTCACATATACCAGGACTGTTACTGGGAGTATTAGTAAATGGAAAAAGTTTTATTTTATTTGATTCAGAGTTTCACACTTTGAACATGTCTCAGTTCTTCATTATTCTGAAACGAGTTTTTTTCCAAGTAGTTCAATTTTGTTTTTACAAATAAGTGCAATGGTTAAGGGAGAATTATTGCAACAAAACAACATATTCAGCATAAATTTATCTGCTTACAGAGATTAAAAATAAGAATATTTGTTAGTATTTCCTGTACTTTCATGTCTTCAGGAAGCAGTTTTCTTGAATTTGGTGAGACTGAGTGGAAAAGGAAGGCAACAATTAAGTAGGTAAATGTGCTGATGATGCAAGTAAAGGCATGAAGCTCCAGATAACTGTTAACAGGGGCATTAGAATTTAATCTCAGCTCTACAAAATCAACAAAAGGCTTTTGTTTACCTGTAAAGGGCCAGCACAGCCCTTCTGTACCTACCTGTAGCGCCATAACTAATTCAAACAAGTCTTGTAAGTTTTGATCAATGACACAACCTTGAAATAAGCCCATGATAGATGAGTTGTAAAAGAACAGCTTGCAAGTCATTCTCTGAAATGTTCACTTTCTTGTGCCTGCTGATTCTTTGGTATTTGAAGTCTATAAAAATTATGGATGTTTTAATGTTATTTAAACACACTAGTCTTAATCTGCTGTCATTGCAAAAACCCAAATATACTCATTAGCAAGAGCTAAAACCTTTTTACAACCCTCGTATTTAATTTTATCCTCAACAATACCTTTCCAATATGTGTCATGTGCTGATACAAGCAAGAGTTGTGGGAACATTTCTCCTGGGACTAAAGTACTCTAGACAGAATATTGGTCTTTGTGAGTAATAAAGACAAAAGAACACAATGTCTAATCAAGCATTTACTTGGAATTTCTAATAGATTTCCAACTTAATTAAAAGTCCTTTCATGAGCTTTTTGGTTTTGATGGAAGGTGTATATAGATAACCATGATAGTATGGCCTTAATAGCACTGCAGACCAACACTACTATCCCTCCAGTGCAATGGAAAGAATTAAAAATGTTGCAGCACCAGAGAGGTTAATTTTCAAATAATTCAGAGAGGAACTGTAGTGCTCCTATATTGCAATCACTCAGTCCTCAGCACTTCAGGGACATTACTCATTGGAACACATAAACAGGTTTAGCTTATCTGCTTAAATTTTACGGTGTATAGACGTGGGTTCAGGGAAGGACCTGGCTTCTCCCAAGCATGTTTCTCTGATGTGTAGCAGATAAGGGTTTGCCTGATCTTTGTCTCTGAGCTGCATCAGGGAGATGACCTGCTCAGTGTAAGAATCAGGAGATGTCAGTTTTAGGATACCAAGGCTCCAGTGCAGTATAGAGACATTTGCAGAGCTCTATTGACCAGGTTTTGATGGAATTGCAGCCATTAGCAGCAGGGAAGGAGACGGCAAAGAAACAAACCTTAAGCATCCTGCTGTGGCTCCAGCTCCAACAAAAATCCCTGTGGCTTCAGTAGGACTTTGAGGTGCAGAACGACTGCAATAGGAGGTCTGCAAAAGACAAAAAAAAAAAAAAAAAAAAAAAAAAAGAAAAGAAAAAGAAAATTTAGAACTATGAAAAGATCAAATATGACATATACCCCTATAACTAATTGCTGAACTGGCTTTGACTATTGCTTTTAGTTAATCAGTCCTAAAATAAGTCAGAAATGTTCTATAGCATTCATAATATATTTGAATTGTTTTAATTTGAGGGTACTATATATAAGAATATGCTTAGAAATATGTATAAAAGTTTAAATAAGTATAAATATATATGATTATAAAAATGTAAGTTTATGTCTTTGCATTACTGAAAATCATATATATTTGTAATTTTATTACATTTCTTAATATTTATAATTTATATAAATAATATATAACAGAG
>NW_010145104.1:0-4649 GCF_000699245.1 Pterocles gutturalis
ACACCCAGTGTGCACACCCGTGCGTGCACTCCCCCACATGCACACCCCTGCACAGATACCCATGCACACATACAGCCCCCTGCACACACACATGCACACATATGCCTGTGCATACACGTGTGCACACACCCCCTTTGCACGCACACCCCTCCACAGACACCCCTCCCCGCACACACAGCCCTGCACACTCCCATGCACAAATACCCCTGCACATGACCACGTGCACGCACACACACCCTGGAATACACACCCCCTTCGTGCACCCCCCTGCACGCACACCCCCTGCACAGCCGTGGCCCCCAAACCCAGGTTTGTCACCCAGTGTGCAAAGCGACCATCCCCACCCCGAGCGGAGAGATGTCCTTCATTCCACATCTGCAGAGCTCAGTGCCTGTCCCATGGCAGCGCCCCGAGCTCTCAGATCAACCGTTATTTGCACACAGAGCATAGTTAATTTTCTTATGCTTTTTATTCTGCTAATGATTGCTCCAAATCCCCTGGCCCAGTGTGTAAACCTGCACGCACGCTCAGCTCTTCTTTCGTTTGGGTCTGTGGTACAATGGGGGTCGGTGGTTGCAATCTCCCGGTGCCAGAATTACCTTTTCCACTGTTCCTTACTTCTTTTGGAAGCTCCCAGCAGTTCTTCACGGGTTGCTGCCCAAACCTGCAGTTCATCACGTTGAACTTCCACCTTGGTCAGCCACATCCTTCATCAGGCAGACACATCGTTTGTAACACCCGCACACTGGTTAAACCCTGGCTTTGCATTTTCCTGGAGTCTGCAGAGTTAATTTCCAACCTGTAGCTGTTTCCTCATCACAGAGACCTGTCTGTGCACACACCCACCCCTGCACACTTATGGTGGACACACACACCCCTGCACACAGGTGCATGCACACACACCCTTGCACATGCACCTGTGCACAGACACACCCTGGAACACACACATGCACACCGGCACACTCACCCCTGCATGCACACAGATGTGCGCACACACTCCCTGCATGCCCACCTGTCCTTGCACATGCACACTCGTGCACACACGTGTGTACATGCACACGCACCCTGGCACACACACATGCACGCACACCCCTGCACGCACACCTGTCCTCACACATGCACACCCCTGCACACATACTTGTGCACATACACCCTTGCACGCACATCCTTGCACACGCACACACTCTGGTGGCATGCACACATGCACACACACCCCGGCACATATCCAGATGTGCACACACTCCATGTATGCACACGTGTGCTCACACATGCACGCCCCTGCACACATACGGGTGCACACACACCCTTGCACACACACCCATTCACTCACACCCTGGAGCACACACATGCATGTACATGTGCACACACCCCCCTGCATGCCCACCTGTCCTTGCACATGCACACCCGTGCACACATCTGCATGCACACACCCTTGCACATGCACCCATGCGCACCCATGCACCCTGGAGCACACATGTGCACACCCAACCATGCATGCACGCAGATGTCTCCACACACTCCCTGCATGCCCACCTGTGCTCACATGTTCACACCCCTGCACATGTATGTATGCACACATGCCCTGGTGCACATAAATGCACATGTTCACACACAGCCCTGCACGGACACCTGTGTTCACACATGCACACCCCTGCACACAACCCCTTGCACATGCACCCATGCACACACACGCACCCTGGTGCACACACATGCACATGTGCACTCACCCCCCTGCATGCACGCAGATGTGTACACACACTCCCTGCATGCACACCTGTGCTCATGCATGCACACCCCTGCACACATATGCCTGCACACACCCGTGCACGTGTGCGCACACCCCCCTGCATGCACACAGATGTGCGCATACCCTCCTACATGCCCACCTGTGCTCACACATGCACACCTCTGCTCAGATATGCATGCACACACCCGTGCACATGCACCTGTGCACACACATGCACCCTGGAGGACACACGTGCACATGTGCACACACAACCATGCTGCACGCAGATGTGCACACACACGCCTACATGTGCACACACAACCATGCTGCACGCAGATGTGCACACACACGCCTGCATGCACACGTGTGCTCACCCATGCACACCCCTGCACACACACCTCCTGGCGCAAGGGATGCCCCTGCAGCTTCTAAGGCCATGTCACTGCCCTGATAACACTTCTTCCTGCAGCATGCAGGCAGGAGCTGGCGGATCCCCCCTGCCCATTGCTGTGTCCCTGCAGAGCCACCCCTCTCCCCTTTAATCACACCACCAGCAGCTTGCCCGGCTGTCACAATTCAGGGAAACAAATTCCCATCCTGCCAGCCTGGCGAGTGGGCAACTAGGGGAGAGTATTTGGATTATCGCCCTTATGCAGCTGCACAGGTGAGAGAAGACATTCCAGAGAGCTGCTGCTGGGATCCTGTTGATCCCCGGCTTAATCGGGGACACAGAATTCACTGTTGCCATCTCAGAGCTGACACCGGTACCCCTGGCTCTTTAAAACTACCAGCATGGGTCACAACGAGATCCAGCAGGTCTGCAGTGAAAAACCCCAGCAGAAATACATCGCTTTAGGGGCAAGACAGTACTAGTGGTTTCCAAATTCAATAAAAATTGTAATTGATCACATTTTTTAATGCTTTTTTTTTTTCTTTCAGCTGATAAGCCAAAAAGGAAGAGTGGAAAAATAAATAAATCCTGAAAAGTAATTACAAGAAGGACATGCGGCTCTGATACGCAATGAGCAAAATCCAAATAGAAAAGGGCTTAAGGAATGTACTGACTGCCCACATCTTGGGGTTTATCTGAGATGTTTTGGGAGTACAATTGAGGCGTTCGTTCTGTGTTGCGTCTTTTCCGACTGAAGTACTTTCTTCAAATCCAGGATGCGTAAGAGCAAGCGGCGCTGCAATAATCATGGCTGGCAGTGCATCATTGGTGCAGCAGAGCACAGAGAGGTCGGTCTACATTTGGATGAATATTCTTAGCAATATCGGTTCTTCAGAAAGAAAGAAGATGAACTATTTCTGCTGTGAGAAATAAGACTTCTACGTATTCGTATCTTTACCGGTTTTGGGACAAATTAAGTTAAATCATGCCAGGTTCTGAGCGTTTGCTCGGAACAAAACTACTGCAGCATTTCTTTGCATGGGCAAGGACATGAGAAGGTGTTTCTTCATCCCAGACTCCCCACATCTGTGGAAAATAGAGGTTGAGATGTTATACGTGAGTGCACGTGAAACAAAATATGCAGATTGTCTCTAAAACCCAGTTCATTGACCTGTATTTAGAAATAGATGAGTTGTCTTGACTTTCAGTGTTAAACATGGTGACGACTATTTTTCCTGGTTTTAGCAATATCTTTGACAAACCAGGGCATATTGACCAAAGGAAAACAGGTCAGGGAGTTATTCCTTGTCTTAAACGGACCTATCTGTGTTCTGCCACGAGAAAAGCCTGCTCAGCCCATGTGACACCGGAATGCTCTCTAGCTACCGGTATCACGCTGACTAGTTCTTTAAAAATAGCAATTTTTCCTGTGCTGTGATATAGGAAATGTTTTTAAATCGCCAATGCAGAATGATAATCCTTCAGCCTCACTGATTGCCCCACTACAGCACCTCTTATGATGGATTGCGGGCCTTCACATGTGTTTCCCCTGAACAAGAGGGAGAAGAGGGTCTGTCGTGGTGGAGAATTCTCCCTGAGGAAGGTTGTAGTTCCCTTGTGGGAGGACTTGGAACATTTTTTTCCAGACAGTCCATTTTGGAATGGATGTGAGCTGTATTCTTTTTGGTTGCACTTGCAGATGTGGGCATTTCATTTATCCTGAGTGTCCGGGAGGTCTCCTTTCTTCAGTTCAACTTGTTCATAGATGAACCGAATGTGTGGGAATCCAAGTGGGAATCCCCACATGATGCACTGAGCTGAATCTCTTGCACCATGACATTAGCAGAGGAAGTGGTGAGCTCAGAAAGACCATGATGTGTTGATGACTTTTTCTTCAGCTTGAAGCAAGATGTCCAAGTGGAGACCGGTGACAAGTGGTGTTCCTCAGGGGTCAGTACTGGGACCAGTGTTGTTTAACATCTTTGTTGGCAACATGGACAGTGGGAATTAAGGGCACCCTCAGCAAGTTTGCCGATGACAGCAAGCTGTGTGGTGTGGTGGACACGCTGGAGGGAAGGGATGCCATCCAGAGGGACCTGGACAGGCTGGAGAGGTGGGCCAATGCAAACCTCGTTAAATTTAACAAGGCCAAGTGCAAGGTCCTGCACGTGAGTCGAGGTAATCCCAAGCACAAATACAGGCTGGGCGGAGAATGGGTAGAGAGCAGCTCTGAGGAGAAGGACTTGGGGATGTTGGGTGATGAGAAGCTGAACATGAGCCGGCAGTGTGTGCTTGCAGCCCAGAAACCCAACCGTGTCCTGGGCTGCATCACCCGCAGGGTGACCAGCAGGGCCCTTTCCCTCTACTCAGCACTGGTGAGGTCACAGCTGGAGTACAATGCTCAGTTCAGGGCTTCTCAGTGCAAGAGAGACATGGACGTACTGGAGAGAGTCCAAAAAAGGGCCACAAAATCATGAAGGGTTTGGAGCGTGTCTCCTATAATGACAGGCTGAGAGAGTTGGGACTGTTCAG